>NW_028261386.1:132357664-132432664 GCF_051295495.1 Thamnophis sirtalis
GAGTCATATTTGCAGTTGAAGTGTCCCCAGGGTCATGTGATCACCTTTGGTGACCTTCTGATAAGCAAAGTCAGATGCACTTCACAACCATGTTACTAATTTAACAACTGCAGTGAATCACTTAACAACTGTGACAAGAAAGGTCATACAGTAGGGCAAAACTCACAAACAATTTGTTTAGCAACAGAAATTTGGGGCTGAAATTGTGGTCATTAGCTGAGGACTACATGTATTTTTTTTGTTCTCTTTAATTTTAGCCATTGGCTTTCTGGAAATATGATAGATCTCTCTGGGAAGATAAAGTAACGGTATTTGGGAAGACAGTAGGAACTAGAAAAATCTTCCTTTCAAAATAGATGAAGGCATTATAAATTAGTCCGCTAAACAGGCTGTGTTGTCCTTAGATCAGGGTTGAAATGCTATAGGTTTGGACCGGTTCACCCAAACCGGTAGTAAAAAATGCTACCGGTTCGGGCGAACCGATATTTCTGGCAATCAGCTGAGCGATGATCAGCTGTGACACATGATTTATATTAGCTAGAATCATTGAATTTCTTGCTTTCTAGCTAACCTAAATTGCGTGCCACAGCGGATTCCCCCCCCCCTCGCTATTCTACTTGCCTTTACAGATTCAGAAGGCTTCAAAATGTTCATTAGTGCTGCATGGGCATGCCTCAAGAGCCGAAGTGGCGCAGTGGTTAGGGTGCAGTACTGCAGGCCACTTCAGCTGACTGTCACCTGCAGTTCGGCGGTTCAAATCTCACCAGGCTCAAGGTTGACTCAGCCTTCCATCCTTCCGAGGTGGGTAAAATGAGGACCCAGACTGTGGGGGCGATATGCTGACTCTGTAAACCGCTTAGAGAGGGCTGAAAGCCCTATGAAGCGGTATATAAGTCTAACTGCTATTGCTATTGCTATCTCGGTAGTAGACTCACCGAACCGGTAGCAGACTTCAGAGGATTACACCACTACCTTAGCTTCGATAACATATGCACGGGAGAATATTCTTTGCCATTTCAAAATGCGGACCTGGATGCCATCCGATACCCCTGTCAGGTGGATTATTATTTTATTCTACTCTAATATATCACATTAAATATTCTCATCTAAGGTTAATGTGGGTGTGCATGACACGCATGATTTAATCAATATTAAAACAATGCGCTATTATCTGCAACCCTGGAATGACATTTTCCTCTCCTCCCCCCCCCCACCCCCACCCCAGATCTTCTGCAAAAAATAAAATGTAATGTAAAAGTGAAATGGATTATATTCTTAGTGAGCATTTCATATCAATTGCCAATGATGAACTGACATTTTTTTTTTCAGTAGTTCTCGGGCTTTTCAAAGTGTCACTCATCTGTTCGACAAAAGAAGAGAACTCCTGACTGACAGTTTTCAAATAAGTCTGAAATTGAGCAAGTAGCTCTTTAAATATATTATGACAGAAGCAATCTGAACTAGCTACAGCAAGTTAGCACAGATCCAAAATTACTTATGTCGGATTTTAAGTTCATGCAGCCGATAGATCATTTTACTTTGAAAACAGGAGAAAACATAATGTTGTCCCCAAACCATTTCCCCACCCCGCTTCTAATCAGAATAAATGATTAAGTCAGTGTTTCTCAACCTTGGCGACTTTAAGTCCTGTGGACTTCAACTCCCCGAATTACCCAGCCAGCACCTGGAGAGGAGTCTGGGAGTGGATCTATGACACCTGACTGAGGACTCATCTACAATATGCTCGAACGAACTCCCTGCAGAGATTCGGACCCTCACCTCTCTCCCTGCTTTCCGAAAAGCCGTTAAAACCTGGCTGTGTCGGCAGGCCTGGGGTTGATGAGTTCCCTTCCCCTCTTGATTTGTGTGGCTGTTGGTTATTTTTAAATGCTTGTATTTGTAGTTTTTGTGTTTCCCTTTCCCTCCTTGGGTTTGTGCGCCGCCCGGAGTCCTGCTGGGAATAGGGCGGCATATAAATAAAACGAAACCTAAACCTAAACCAATGATCCTATGGCCCCCAAGCTATAGAAAATTCAAGATCTAATAATAAAACATTAAAAGCAAGATAAAAGCTTAAATATAATTGAAAAGTCTAATTTAAATGGAGTGTCTTCACTCGTTTGCTAAAAACAGAAACCCAGAGCTAGATATGTATGTATGTATGTTTGTAAAAGGGACGTTGTGGCTCAGTGTCAGAAAGGTGGGCAGTTTGGCGGTTCAAATACCTAGCGACGCGTAATGGAGTGAGCGCCTCTTACTTGTCCCAGCTTATGCCAACCTAGCATTGCTGTTATGTGTGGCTTCAACGATCACTATCTATTGATATTTACCCTTGAGTTTCAAACCCTCTGCAGATATAGAGCACACCTTTTTGGAACTCTAAAGCTTGTGTCACTTTAATCTTGTCTGGTTGTGAAAGACCTGAATGGTCACTTTGGAGACATGAGCACTTGTGGAAATCTCCTTGACAGAAACACAGGGAGGAATGTTCTCTTGTGTCATTCAATCCTGCGCTGGCTTTCCGTTTTTAGAAAACGAGTGAAAGCATTCCATTTAAATTGGACATTTCAATTATGTTCAGGCTTTTATCTTGCTTTTAATGTTTTATTATCGTGTCTTGAATTTTCTATAGCTTGGGGGCCATGGGGTCATTGTAGTTCTACACTACCCGTTCTTTCCCCCAAAATAAGACGCCTGTAATAAGCACTTGGCCTTATTTTTTTTTGGGGGGGGGGTGTCTTATTATTTTTGAGGTGCATGAGGTGGCAAGTGTGGTCACCTCACGGCTGCTGCTATGTTACATTATTTTTGAGGAAGGTTTATTTCCCGGGGATGGGTTATTTATTTTAGCTCATGTGCTCAAAAACCCGATTGGGGTTATTATCTGGGGAGGTCTTATTTTCAGGGAAACAGGGTAGAAACCTGTTGACATACGGTAATTAACAAATGTGTTTTCTTGATTTAGTAGATTTAGTAGTATTTTTTCAATAATAAGTTTATGTTGAAGAAATGTAGAAGAAATGTACACAGTAGGCATTGCTGATACGGTGGGAGTAATGTGCAGAAATATCTGTTCAAATTTATTTCTGAAATTTTGCAGAAAAAATAGCCCAAATGAAAATTGGTAAATAACCAATTACTGAAAAACACATTCAGAAGCCACACAAACCACATAAAATTCTCCACACAAACTGAAAAAGGCAAACTGCAAGAAACATATAATAAAACACAGGATCACATACTGTACAAGCAGCAGTGGATTCTGTACCGCCAATGGAAAGAGCTGGATGAGGAATTTTTCTGACTTGTTTCTTACAGGATCTACCAAATAAAACACAAAACATTAATAAAACCACGTGTGAAAATGTTATGAAATGGATTAGATCAAAAGAATAAAATAAGGACTACGAATCACATGCATTTCTCATATCTATAATTTATTCTGATCAGACCCACATATGCAGCTCTCAACGGAGCTATTTTATTTAAATATAGAGCTGTCTTATTTTTGGATTGTGACTGCACATGAAGAAAAAAATGTTGCTTTAATCTAAGATCCCAATAGGTTGCTCATCTAAAGTGTGGCCCAAGATACTAGTCTCAGTCTCCCTCCCTTTCTCCCTGTGCATGTACAGAACAGAAAATCAAGATGGCAGCACCGAGCATAGAACCGGTTCGGGTGCGTGTCTGGCCGAGTTACTACCTACTCAGCTGAACTGGTCCAAGCCCGATCTCTGATGCTCACCATATTCACTAGGAAAATTCTCTCTCTCTCCCTCTCCCTCTCCCTCTCCCTCTCCCTCTCCCTCTCCCTCTCCCTCTCCCTCTCCCTCTCCCTCTCCCTCCCTCCTTCCCTCCCTCCCTCCTTCCATCTCCTGACACTCAAATAATACATGTGTTCTACCTTCTGTTTCTGGAACTCCACAAATAAAAGTGTGTTCATTGTAAGGGACTTGGTTAAATTTTCTATATTTAACCACTGTGTCCAGCTGCTTGAATCATGTTGGTGTAAATACTGCCCTAAGTTGTCCAAACTTCTCTGTATTGTCATTAAATTTAAATTTACTTTCCATCAGAAAAGATAACCAAAATTTAAAAGGAACTTTTAATTTAATGAAAATTTGCCTCATTGGCTTTGGGTGCCATTGTTCATGTTTCATAGGCTCTGCATAACTTGTTTTTCTCAAAATAGTAGCATCTCTTAACAGCTCAGTGTTTTCCCCAAACTGCATCTCACAAGCTCCTGGCATAGAGCAGGCAGAGTTTGGAGATGGAATTGTCATAGACTCGACTGTCCATGTGTCCAAAGTATCAAGCAGAGGGTGTGAAGACTTGTTTTAATTTTATTTTTGCTGTTGATATGTAAATATCTCTATTGCTTTTCTTTAGATAAGCATATTTCAGAGACACAGGGACGAGGACTCAAGCTGGTGTCTTCTGCCGGCTTGGTGGGGAAAAAAAATAAAAAAAATAAGATGACAGTTTTAATTAAAAATGCATTTCCAGAAACAATTCAGATTTATATATAGCAAGATGGTGTTTCTCACGCCAGGAACTTTTAAGATTGCTATGCTGAGCAAAAGCATTCTTTCATCATCAGTGTATCCTGCATTTTTCTTTCTCTTCCTCTTCCCACCCCCCCGTCCTTGTTTTGATGAATAAGTGGCTCATTTCTAATCGTTCTTAGGCATACATATTAGCAAATTAGCAAGTTTTTTCATCAAATGGCACATTAAAAATAATAATAATAACTTCCCACAGTGAAAAACATGCTTCCTCCTAATTCGGTCAAATCACTATATTATTTTACTGCACGAAACCTTCTAAAGAGATTCCAGACAGGTTGTTTGACTCTCTGTTTCCCCATTTCAAAGTCAGCTGAGCAAGAATAAGATTAAATTAAGTACTGAGCATCACACAGAGGGAGGGAAAACTGCAAAGGGGCAGCGGTGATGGGCTTGCAGAGAAGCAGTGACACGTGGAGGACCTTTAAATGTTCATTAACACTCTTCCTGACTTGAAAGCACAAGTGATCGTACATCTGGGAAGGAGCAAGATGGGGGAACAAAGGGAAGTCGAGAGGAGGACATAATAATGGTCCTGCCTTTTAATATCCTCCCAATAAAAACTTTGTGCCACTGCTTTGGAGCAAAGAAGTTGAAAACTGTGTGTACAACATCCATGCTTCAAAAGACTGCCTGAGTACTAAATAGCCTGGAGTTAGGGTGATTATTAACTCTTTATTTCCATGCCTCTATTGATTGCATGGAATTTTTGTACCCAGGTCCAATTCTTCACATTTGTATTTTTAAGCAAATCCTTAATTTAAGGCTTTCTTTCCATTCTGGAAATCTTTACTCAGATTTTGCTTTCATGAGTTTCATTCCATTAATTCATTCGTTCATATTGCATCCTATTTACTCCAAGTCAGAGTCACAATATTCCATAGACCATTATAACCAGTGGTGGGATTCAAATAATTTAACAACCGGTTCTCTGCCCTAATGATTATCTGGGTAGGTGGGGGGCTTGGTGGTCATGTGACTGGGTGGGCGTGGCCAACTCAAGGTCACTCAGGTCGATGGGCGCTTCGCCTTAGTTGTTACAATGTAATAAGGGTTAACCGGAGAGGCAGTTTCTGTAAGCAGGGCAACAAAGATGAGGCTAGAAACAACACCAGAGTGTTTCCTTCCTGTCTTCCTTACAGGATCAGCCCTGTAAAGTGCGGAAAAAACAAAAGGAGATTTCTTCCAACAACCGGTTCTCCGAACTGCTTAGAAAGTTACCAACCGGTTCTCCCGAATAGGTGCAAACTGGCTGAATCCCACCACTGATTATAACCATGGTATGGTAAACCATGGCTATCATCTGATTGGTTTATACACACACACTCTCCCTCCCTCCCTCCCTCCCTCCCTCCCTCCCTCCCTCTCTCTCTCTCTCTCTCTCTCTCTCTCTTATATCATGGCTTTGGTTCATCTAGCCTTTCAGAAAGGCTTTTTTTCAAAAAATAAAATAAGATGTAGATAAGTTAGCAGCCTTAGTTGTATCCATGCCACGCACAGCATTCTTTCTTTTTTTATCAATGAGTAGGACATCATTTCTTTTTGGCAATATGGATATGCTATACATATATACATTGATATATTTTGGACATTATATTCAGAGTCTCTAATGTAGAACAATCAAGTGGCCGTATACCATTTGAGAAGTAAAGTATCTCAAATGAGTCATTGCACAATAACACTGACATGTGTGCCACATAACATCTCTACCCAAAGAGATAAAACTCAGGCGTCATAGGTGAAATCTAAAGTTTCAAAAACTGAAAGAAAATTATCTTCCACACCTTCACTTTGTTTTGGGAATGCTTTGCAAGAAACTCCCTGGGAATGCTTGTGTGAAAGAATACAGGTAGTCCCTGACTTATAATAGTTCATTAGTGACAATTCAAAGTTACAACAGCCCTGAAAAAAGTCCCTTATGACTGTCTTTCGCACCTAAAACCATTGCAGCATCCCCATGGCCACTGGATCAAAATTCAGATGCTTGGCTAAATGATTCACATTTATGACGGTTGCAGTGTGCCGGTGGTCATGTGATCACCTTTTTGAGAACTTCTCCCAAAGTCAATGTGGAAGCCAGATTCACTTACCATTTGTGCTATTAACTTGACAACTGCAGTGATTCACTCAACAACTGTGGCAAGGGAGGTCGTAAAATGGAAGAAAAATGACTTAACAAATGTTTCAAATGATATATGTTTGACGTTCATTCTTTTCTAATCCATCAATAGGAAAGCAACATTGCCTAGAGTAGGGGTTCCAAATCTTGACAACTTTAAGAAGGGGGGAACTTCAAATCTCAGAATTTCTGGAATTTGACCCCTACTCATCTTAAAGTTGCCAAGGTTGGACATATGGCCTAGAAGGTATGCTAAAAGTTGATACTGCAGCCTGAATACAAAGAATGTTGTGGTTAGTTGTCTCCCCTCTGGACTTACAACACACAGAATGTATTCACAATCTGGACTAATACGATAAAGTCATTACATATGTAGCTGCACATCTGCTGTAAGAATGTGCCATTCCAAAGCAGATGTTAGGAAAGAAAGTATGCAATTAAAACATGCTTTCCAGTAGAATTAACACCATATTATGGTTTTTAATGTGTTTATTACATTATCCATTGATCCATAACATATCATTCTGTAAAACCTGCAATCATCATGTTGCCTATTTTATATCAGTTTGTGCAGTAATTCATTTGTTCTATCTGGAGTTAAAGTCTTCATAAAATTCTTTTTATAACGTGATCTTTAGAAGAAAAGGCATTTCCTCAGTTCTGAATTTCTACCCGAAGGTAAACAAAATAATATTTCGTTGAATCTACTGTTGCAATCTCCTTGGCCAATACCTAGCAAGTTAGAGCTAATTTCATTTTTTAAAAAAATATATATTAAATGCATCTGAGTGAGCTTCACATAATTTAATAAATGACATCTATTTTTTTCCCCCCAAGCAGATACATTTATCTGATTTTGTAGAAAATAACTGAAAGAGGGTTTCAGTAGTCTGTCCTAAAGAAATCACTTTTCAGATTATTTTGTCTCAAGAGCTTAAATCCTTAGAAAGGACAACACAGAATGCTTAATAATTTTCAATAGGTATTAGTCAAATGTTTTAATCCTAAAATCCTGTAGATTTATGGAAGGAAAGGTTTTGTGATAAATTTGTGCTAGTTTTAAGCCAGAAAGCAATTGTTTTCGAAGACAGAGGAATAAAAAAATTACATTAGAAGTTTGTATGTCTTCACAGCCTCTCAGATGACAATTCTACCAGTTGAACTTTCAAGAGTACTTTTTTTTTAAAAAAAAAAGTGTGGGGGGGTTGTTTCATTTTTTTATTGCACATCAATTTTACAAAAAGTATTTCCCAAGAAGGAAAGAATCTTAGATAAATTCTAGTGTTCGGAATGTAATGTTTCACTTAATAAATGTTTTGTCTTACATATTGGTAAATGTAATCAAAATGTCAAGTATAAACTAGGTGGTATTGATCTAGCAGATGACTTTCACTTTGTTAAGGACCTACCATATTTTTTGGAGTATAAGACGCACTCTTTTCCCTCGAAAAAGAGGCTGAAAATCTGAGTATGTCTTATACACTGAATACAGCATTTCTTGCCTCCCGAAACCCCATCCCCTTCACCAAAATGGCTGTGCATGGCCTTTAGGAGCCCTGCAGAGTGCTCTTGGGGGCTGGGGAGGGCAGAAATGAGCAAAAAAAGGGGTGTTTTTTTGCTCAATTCCCCCCCCCCCACCCTCAGGAGCACTCTATAAGCCTCCTAAAGGCTATGCATGCCTTTTCTTTTGACAAAACATGGGCCCATTTTCATGAAAAATGGGTCATTTTTTGCTCGTTTTTGCCCCCCTCCAAGCACTCTACAAGCCCCCTAAAAGCTATTCATCTCCTTTTTTGGGGGGGGAAAAACAGCCCTGTTTTTGCAAAAAACGGGCCATTTTTGGGAGGTCTGCAGAATGCAAAAACTTTTTTTTTAAAAAAATTGCCTCTTCAAAACCTTGCTGCATCTTACACTCCGGTGTGTCTTATACTCCGAAAAATACAGTAGGTGTACTTATCTCTGACAATTTATGCTCCAAAGTTCACTGTAACAATGTTGCTAATAAAGCACTAAGAGTTATTAATTTAATTCTATGAAGCTTCTTTTCTGGAAACATAAACATTGTATTGCTAACTACGGTCCATAAAACATACACTAGACCAATCTTCAACTGTTTGGAATCCCTACCATGTATCTGTCCTTAGTAATAGAATAGAATAGAATAGAATTTTATTATTTGTATGCCGCCCTTCTCCGGGAGGACTCAGGGCGGCGAACAATTCAAACGGGGGAAAAGGGGACAATAAAAACGAAATACAAATAATAAAATAAAATAATAAAAATAGGCAACAGTCGCACAACCATACATGTCGAGAGGGGAGAGAACTCATCAACCCCAGGCCTGCCGGCAAAGTCGCACAACCATACATGTCGAGAGGGGAGGGAACTCATCAACCCCAGGCCTGACGGCTTTTCGGAAGGCCTGGAGAGAGGTGAGGGTCCGAATCGCTGCGGGGAGTTCATTCCAGAGGGCCGGAGCTGCCACAGAGAAGGCCCTCCCCCGGATAATAGCCAGGTGGCATTGGCTGGTGGACGGAACCCGGAGGAGGCCAACCCTGTGAGATCTAATGGGTCTGTGGGAGGTAATTTGCAGCAGGCGGTCTCTCAAGTACCCAGATCCAATACCATGAAGGGCTTTATAAGTTACGACTAGCACCTTGAAGCGTATCCGGAGACTGATCGGTAGCCAGTAAGATTGAGCGGGCTCAGAAATACTTTATGAGAAAAGTTTTGCACTCTTCTGTACATAATAGAATTTCCTATGCTACTAGACGTGAAATTCCTGGTTTGGATAACTTGGAGCTGCATCATTCCAAGTTATCATTGAGGTCTGACTTAGGTATTGCATGCAAAATTGTACGTAGTAATGTTTTATCTGTAAATGACTTTTTTTTTGTTTTAATCGCAATAGTATGTGTTTTATAAATTAATAACATTTATATGCCTCCCAATCCCGTAGGACTCCAGGTGGCTTACAGTACAAAAAATAATAATAAAAAACAAAAACAAAAGTAAGATACAGGGAAGAAAGATAGATATAAAATACAACACATCATGCACTCCATTCTGAATGGGGCTGGACCGTATTTTGGGGTCAACAGCCCCAGATCTGCCGGAACAGCCAGGTTTTAATGGCTTTCCGGAAGGCCGAGAGAGTGGGAAGGGTCCGGATCTCTGCAGGCAGGTCATTCCACAGGGCCGGGGCAGCTACAGAGAAAGACCTCCCCCGAGTAGTCGCCAACTGGCATTGCCCGGTCGACGGCACCCAGAGGAGGCCCAGCCTGTGGGATCTTATGGGTTGTTGGGAGGTATGTGGCAGGAGGTGGTCCCACAGATAGCTGAACAACCGTTTTAAACTCAATGTAAATTGTTCTAAACTTGACTGTAAAATGTTTGTAATAAAGTTGTCAAAGTCTGGAATGCTCTGCCTGATACAGTTGTCTCAGCTAATTTTTTTTTTACATTTTTTTTAAGTCACAAATTGACTTCCGTGGCCCTCACTTCATACTTAAGAGGTTCGTAGAGGGAGCGTGCATAAGTTCACTAATGTGAACTTTAGCCTATCGCCCCTGTCATTATGTTTTTATAATGATTCCTGTTTTTGTTTGACAAATTACAATAAATAAATATAAATAAAAATAAAATGTTTCTGCCCTTATTTGGGATGGAATGCTTGCCTATCATCACTCTGCTAGGCTCAGAGGTGCGTTCCTACCAGTTTGCACCTATTCAGTAGAACCGGTTCGTCAAATCTACCGAACCGGTTAGAAGAGGTTCCACCAGTGGACCCGGAAAGCAGGCCACACCGACAGAAGAGGTTCCAAAATTTTTTGAAACCCACCAATGTGACAGACAGACAGACAGACAGACACACACACACACAGAGAAAGAGAAAGAGAAAGAGAAAGAAAGGAAGAAATAAAGAAAGAAATAAATAAATAAATAAAAAAGAAATAAAAAAGTGAGAGAGAGATTAAAGAAAAAAAGAAAAAAGGGACAGAGAGACAAAAGGAAGGAGAGAGAGAGAGAAAGAAAGAAAGAAAAAGAAAGAAAGAAAGAAAGAAAGAAGGAAAGAAAACACATGGCCAGCAAGCCACTCCCACCAAGTCACATGGCTGGCAAGCCACTCCCACAAAGGAGGCCACACCCACAGAGTAGTTTCCAAATTTTTTTGAAACCCACCACTGGCTAGGCTGTTCGACTTTCAATTTCAGTTCAGTTAAATCCCAAGAAAATCCATCCAATGGGGCATGTAGCAGCCCATTGTCTATGGCCTGGACATGCTTCTTTGAACTGTGAGCTTTCCTTACAACCACGCACAGCTGGATATTAATCTGGGACCAATCAATGGTGCTGTGCAGTGATTCTGTCCCCTTTTTTAAAAATCAGTTTCCATAGGAAACTGCTCTCAGATGATGAGGAGGAGGAGGAAATAACCTTTGGAGATTTTGAGAGGAGTGTCTGGGTTAATGTTGCAGTAGAAATAATGAATACTTATAGTACTTTAAAAAGCAGGAAAGGGTAATTTATTATTGCAAGCACAGTTGTGCGCTGCATTTCACCTGATGCGCAGAATGCTGCCCTCTGTGAAAAGGAATAATGCACATATATGTGGCTCTTGACGGAAGTTGGGAAAGCAGGGCGAGATGAAATGATACAAGATGGGGTGAGAGATGGTGAGAATTACCTATAGTGATTTGTGACAAAGCTGAAATTAGGTGAGATATAGACATTCTAACAACATGGTAAGAAATTGTGGTCTTTGTTTAATCCATTAAAAAAAAAATGTGTTTTATCATTTCTCCCGCACCTGAAGTTCAACAAGTTTCAGGATGACATTAGTTTGGTGACTCCTTTTGTTAAGTATTGTAACTTAATTGTACTGGAGTGCGGAAATGTTTCTGCCGTGCTATTTCAGAGATCAGATGTTTATCCCTATATCTATGCATTTATTTACTTTACTTTTTCTGCTGCCTGCCCCACTCTCTAATGACTCATGAGGGCACATAACTAAAATAGCAACACAAGACTAGTCAATAAATCAACTTAATGAATTTTAAAAAAGGAGGAAAATCACATTTCAACAGTGAGATTAAAACTAATCTGATTAAGCAACCAATGACCGCTTATGAATACCTTGAAAACCATTTCAATAATGTGTGTGTGTGTGTGTGTGTGTGTGTGTGTGTGTGTGTGTGTGTGTGTGTGTGTGTCAGTGGCGGGATTCAGCCAACCCGCACCTATTTGGGAGAACCGGACGTTAACTTTCTAAGCAGTTCGGAGAATTCATTTTGGTTTTTTTTCCACTTTACAGGGCTAATCCTGTAAGGAAGGCAGGAAGGAAACATTCTGGTGTTGTTTCTAGTCTAATCTTTATTGCCCTGCTTACAGAAACTGCCTCTCCGGTTAACCCTTATTACATTTTAACGGCTAAGGTGAAGCGCCCATCGACCTGAGTGATGTTGAGTTGACCACGCCCACACGGTCATATGACCACCGAGCCACGCCTACTCAGCTGGTCATTAGGGCAGAGAACCGGTTGTTAAATTATTTGAATCCCACCACATGTGTGGTCTGTGTGTGTGTGTGTGTGTGTGTGTGTGTGTGTGTGTGTGTGGAGAGAGAGAGAGAGAGAGAGAGAGAGAGAGAGAGAGAGAGAGAGAGAGAGAGGAGGGGGAGGGAGGGGGATATGGGGGACTATATATAAAATGTAGTGGGGACACTGCTGAGACATGATGTCATGGACTACATTGGGTGGTGCCCAAACCTTATAATGTTACGGCCAATACAATTAGATTTTGATCTCATTGTGAAGATACTGGGACAGTAGTGAGATCTGCATCTTCCACAAGAATAGTGTTTTATTTCTGGTTGTTGCTGGTTAATGATCTGTTGTTGCTGGTTAGTTACTGGTTTAGGATAGATTCCTCCCCTCTCCCTTCCGCAATTCAACTACGTTTGATTCTTGAAGATTGCCTGGACAAGTCCCTGAAGATTTCTTGGTAAGGTTTTTCCAAAGTGGTTATCATTGTCTGCTTCCCAGTATTGGAAAAAAAAAAGAGTAAGCAATTAAGTTGGGGTTAGAACCAAAAATATTGGTTCAATTATAGGGTTTAGAAGTACTGTTTAACATGTTAACCATAATTCCCATTTGATACATTTTATTCTCATTCATCTTAAAGATAGATTTCACAATCCAGTGTGCTATCACACAGGATAAATAGAATCACAATATACATTTATAATACAATTCTGTTTGCTTAATGGCTTCTAATCAGGCCTTATGTGTGTGCTTACAAATTCTCTCGCAACCAACTGACTCTGTTAAGCTTTGAATTGTGTTCAAAAAATTATTATACTTGTATTCTTTGACTGAAGTTCTTAATAATTTACACAATAGAGGAATGGCAGACTTTCCAAACCTTTATTGCCCCAATCCTAAAAAGCATCTTCTCAATTACCCCAATCCTTTATTGAAATGATTGGGGTACAGGCACTGAAGTAAAAAGGAGAAAGGGGGCAATATTAAAAAAAAATAAAAAATGAACTGGAGACAAAGTTCCATCATGTATGAATCTTTTTTGCGTTTTTCTTCTGAAACTAATCCATTAAAAATAAATGTGTAATAGTGCCTTAATGCAGCTCTAAAATTTACCCTTAATCCATATGTAATGGGTTACACATTCTCTTTACTAAGGAAGCCCTACAGAACAAATTTAATATTTTGATCTATAAAACTATGCTTCATATAAAGTAGCCTTTGGAGTAAAATCCATCGTTTCAAATTAAGGTGTGTCAACCTTATCTTTCGGCTGTCAACGGCCATTATGAATTGTATATTCTACAGAGCCACAGAATTAATTTACTATATCAATATTTGGAGAAAATAATATTTTCATCTAATAAAAAAAAAATCACAAACTTTTGACAAACTTTTTTTCCCTTCCATATAAATCAATGTAACAGTTTCATTCAACTGTATTGTGCCTCGCAGGTGTCAAATATATAGAGCATAACATTCAGGTAGTATTCAGCGAAAATCTAGTTTAAAATAGGTTCATGCATGAATATCATTGGTGATATTTATTGTACTGAGCTTTCAAAGATAATATTAAAAAAAATCTGATCCTTGTCAATCATGTTTCTACAATTATGGGCATGAAAAAGTTGCATAGTCACAACAGGATTCTTCCTCATTTGAATCTCCCATTGCAATCTGTCTAATGATCAGAAGTTATCGTAAATATATGGTCATGGGCATATATATTTTAAATAGATTACCTTGATATAAATAAACATGTCTTGGAGAGAGAGCTGCCCTGAACCTTAAAATTTATTTAGATGAACTTCCATCTAAACATTTCCACACATTTGGTCTGAGATTTTTGTGAACTAAATGAAGGTAACATATATAATAATATTTCCTTGGACAAACATTTGCATTTTTTTACAAGCAAAAAAGAATGAGACCCCCACCCCACCCCCACCAGGAACGTTACCAAACATAACATTTTAAAAGATACATGCTGAGCCTTCATTTTGTAACTCTCTGGTTTATATTGCTTTACTCTTGCTGTAATCTTTATCCAGTTATAATTGTCCATGTTAAAGATCTGAAGAATTCCTGAGAATTCTTTGAAACAAGGGTGGATTTTATTTTTTTATATATATATTTTTTTATTTTTTTGGAGGGGGAGATTTATGTCTTCATAAATCAAATCTCTTTTAGGATTCCATTTCTCCTAGAAGTTATTTATGTATTGTGTGTATCTCCCATCATTTCCCTTGAGTACCCACAGTGGCATCTGCCTGGTAAGGATTCTTCTATGCCCAGAACAAGCCCATGAAGGAAGACATTTGCATGCAGTTCACCTATTCCAATTGGGACTTCTGCCCATCTGCTTCCTTTCCATATCGCTGCTTTTGTTTCTTATTGAGTTCCCCATTTGATCCTTTTCTGCACTCATTTCAATAAATATCAACTTATTGATATCTAATATCAATAAATATCAAGGTATCAATTCAGTTTTCAGTGGGTGCAAATACAAGGCATAGCTGAAGGAGACAACTATGGTCCCAAAGGTGATTTTTCTAAAAAGCAACTGGATTTTCTTGATTTGTTTTCTTTGAAAACATTTTGTTTTCGATCCAAGAAGCTTCTTGAGTTTTGAAGAAGCTTCTTGGATGAAAAGTAAAACATTTTCAAAGAAATAAATAATAATAATAAAAAAAACAAGAAAGTCCAGTTGCCTTTTGGAAAAAAAAGCACCATTAGAGCAAACAGGACCTGAATGGTTGAGAATTTCCATAGACATTTAGACAACTGTGGACAATGTTGATAGCATATTGGAAATCCCCTGCTATTGATAGGGCCACTTTGCTTTCCCCCAGATGCTTTTCATTGATTCCAAAATGGACCAGGCTAACTCACTGCTTCCTGGAATTAAGCCCCATTTCTCCCAATGCTTCCATTTCTGCCTTGATTAATGGGCTTAAAGACCATGCTGTTTAGTCAAACAATTATACCCAATGGTTCTACTTACCTCTGAAAATGGGAGCATTTAAACAAAGCAATGTATCACCTTCACAATGTTTCTCAACCTTGGCAACTTGAAGATGTCCGGACTTCAACTCCTAGAATTCCCAAAGATGCCAAACTGGATTGGGACCCAATGCTGACCTCTCCTTGAAAGAGATCTCGGGAAGAAAAAATATATGTTTTTTTTTTCTTTTTCTTTCTGAGCTCTCAGAAAAGAAAAAAAAAATTGAATCACTTCTTCTTGTCCTAGTGGAGTTTCAGATAACACTTCCTGTTTCCTATATGAATTCTGCATGTTTGGTAGTCCTTGAATGAAGAAGCTTTTGAAAAGTCCAGAAAGATGAAAACCTTTTCTCCACTGAAAATCCTTCTGAAAAGTTCAGGAAAGAAATGTTTGCAGTGGAATCCTGTTTATGTTGATTCAGAAGTAACCATCCCCATGTTCAGCTGATAGACTCTCCATTCGTGTAGATTCAGCAGCCATAAAATGATAGCAACCTCTCCACTCCATAAGTCAAATTTTGACCTCTGGGACTAGCGGGGACCATGTTATTGTTTGCAGCAAGGAAATGATGAATATATGAATTCTCATATTCTCATCATCTGGAATACTATATGTGTAAAGATGAGTTCCATAGAGACTTTGTTAGGTGTTCACTGCTTCTCACTGCTGGTTGTGTGTCAGCAGCAAAAGATCTGGACCACAAGTTTCAGCACAGACTATTTATTCAACCCTATCTACAAGAATCTGGTCAACTGAAGTCCAATACTAAATTGGAGATAGATGAGGATCAATGGAATTTAAGTGAGGGGGGGACTCGACTTAGATCAATGTTTCTCAACCTTGGCCACTTGAAGATGTCCGGACTTCAACTCCCAGAATTCCCCAGCCAGCATTCGCTGGCTGGGGAATTATGGGAGTTGAAGTCCAGACATCTTCAAGTGGCCAAGGTTGAGAAACACTGCCATAATAATAATAACAGTGGACTTATATACCGCTTCATAGGGCTTTCAGCCCTCTCTAAGCGGTTTACAGAGTCAGCATATTGCCCCCAACAACAATCCGGGTCCTCATTTTACCCACCTCGGAAGGATGGAAGGCTGAGTCAACCCTGAGCCGGTGAGATTTGAACCGCTGAACTGCTGATCTAGCAGTCAGCCTGCAGTGCTGCATTTAACCACCGCGCCACCTTGGCTCAAGGTGTTGCCATAGACAATGGGCTGGTACATGCCCCCTTGGATGGATTTTCTTGGGATTTAACTGAACTGAAATTGAAAGTTGTACAGCCTAGCAGAGTGATGATAGGCAAGCATTCGCTGGCTGCGGAATTTTGGGAGTTGAAGTCCGGACATCTTCAAGTTGCCAAGGTTGAGAAACACTGACTGAGATAATCTGCAGTAACCTAATGATTCTAAGCTGATGCCACATTTAACTCCAGCCCCCAGCTCTGCCTGCTCTTTTCCTACAGTGTGTCCAAGATTTTAATAAGAGTTTAATTCCTATTTACACTTTCTTAAGAACATGCCCCATTTAACACGTGAGGGCTTAGAAGTGCCAGAGATCAAAATGACATCACCGTTCAAAACCAGCGATGTGGCAATCTTAAGCAATGAGAAGCCATGTGTCACATGAAACAACAAGCAATTAAAATTAAAGTATGTGATAAAAAAATGCAAAGTGATGTGACAGAATGTGTATGATGTCATTTAGTGTAGTGTAAATTACTCCATTTCTTCTCGTTAATTCCTCAATATTTACAGCTTCTTTTTTTGGGGGGGAGGGAAACACAAGTACCTCCTTTACAGTAATATCCTAAATATATTTCATTAGAATAAAGGGCAGAAAATCAACAACTGATTTCTTTTTCCTGAAAGTAGAGAGAAAGTCATTAAAATTTTCCGCTCTTGATTGTGGTGGATACCTACAGTAGCATGATTGCTACCAGAATCTTTATCTAGGATTGATAATAGTTATCTCTTGATTAAAGTGAAGAACCCAAATAAAGCTTGGCTTGGTCCAATAGTATATCCAAAGGGAGAAGAGAAAGTTTCTTCCACAATAGGACTATAATGAACCCCTGTCCCTGCACTATTTTGAATAAATGGATGAATAATTGATCTATATAGCATGTTACTGTCTTGAGATTCAACATCTCATTTTGACAAGCTCCGTTATAACTTGATTGCCTCTTTGGCCATAAGAGGCTGCTGTGATTACTGAGTGAACATAAAGCTTTCACTTATCTGTCATGTCATTGTTGGCAGATTGCAAACTACTTTTTCTGGGAGACAACTTCTTTGGTTGACATTTTCAGACAGATGTGGGAAAACGCTTTCAGTTTAAAAAAAAATTATATTGCACAGACTGGCAGCAGAGAATTCCCTGGACCCCAATATGGGATGATAGTCTAGATGTATATCAGGCTGTAAATGTGCCAACGCGGAGGTCCAATTCCCATTACTAGCAAGCGAAACGGTGGGAAATGAATGTGTTCTTGCCCTCGAGAAAGAGACAAAAGGGGATCAGTTGGGCAATTGCCTAAATGATAAATTATACCGAGGAAGGTACCAACAATCTGTTTTAAAAAATTTAGATTATGAAGACCTGAAAGGCAGGTCAATCAAGCAATAGAGCAAATCAATCATCAAATTGCCCTTGGCAAGCCTATAATTGGTCTTTGGTCCCCCTGATAGTGCCACTTTCCAAGAGTTGCATTTTGATCTTGTAAGTAGGCTTTGAGCCATGATTAAAATATATGTGAACCATTTCCCAAGACATGAAAACACTTTTTAAAAAGATCCTTAAGGTTCATCCCCTTAAGAAAATCACAAGTCCCCACCTAATTCTTTTAACATTGCCACTCAGGAAAAAGAAAGATCTTAACTTTAGCTGATACAATGCTAGACATTTCCCTCTACGTGAACACAGGTAATATTTTTAAATTTCAAATCACACTTTAATTCCGTAGAAGAAAATAAGGTGTTTTTTCTTTCTTTCTTTTGTTTTTAGTATTATGGCCTTCAAGTGGTTGGTCCAACATTTCAAACAATTTCTGGGACTCTCCTCCAGGATTTCAATTAATGTTTCTACTGTTCTTGATAGCAGATTAAACACATTAATTACCCAGATGGGTTTCTGATCTTTCCCATTACATGTTAATTGTGTGTACTGACAGAAGATATCAGAGAAAAAGATATAGTATTGATTTTTTTAAAAGTTAAGATTAATGTCCAGTGACCTTTTTAAAAGATCTTGAAAAGAGCCTTGAAAACAGCAAGTGTTGATTCAATGATCTCAAGACAAAGGACAACTTTCTTCTCAATTAAATGTAACTACGTGTAAACTAGTTTAGGGTCTAGGTGCATTTTCTCGACCCCAAATTCCATATATGGCTTTAACCCAAAGGGGGGGGGGATCACTTGTTTTACAAAAATGATGGAACTCACCTAGCAAATGGAGGGGGGGTGACTTTCATAAATCTTTGTAGTTGTTCAAATATATGAGAAATGTGCTGTGGATTGGAACAATAAAACTGATGATTAAGGTCAGATTATAACATTCAGATTTGAAAAGATTGCATGCTAATCACATCCAAAGTGTCAGAAATAGGCAGACAGTTGAACTGTTTGAAAGTCCAGGTTTCTTCTTCATGGAGTAGATGGCAGATATAATCTGTTTTAATATCATAACCCTGTTTCCCCAAAAATATGACCTACCCTGAAAGTAAGTCCTAGCTTGTTTTATATATGTGCGGTCGATATAAGCCCTAATTAAGATTCCATCCATTTCAGAGTGCACAGGTAAAAATTAAGCTAGGGTGGGTGGAGCTGCCACCAGACTCCACAGCGAGGAGCCCTATGAATCAGCTTTGGAGGATGTGGAGGACCCTGGACAGGGTTCTGACTCCGAGCAGGGCGCAGAGAGGCTGGTTGGCCACCAGGAGGCGCCTGAGCCTTGGACCAGTGGGGAGGAGACAAGGGAGTGTGATCGGGACGTCAGCAGTGGGGAGGAGCCAAGGGAGTTGTTCCTGGATGCCCAGCACCGGAGAGCTGATAGACATAAGGAACACTTGTGCATTTACAGGAGTTAATTGCACTCAGCTGGTGGTAATTAGGCTCCTCTCCAGACTATAAAAAGACTGCTTGTGCCACGCCCCTTTTGCAGAAGTCAACACATTAACTAATGTTGGAGAACAGTATTGTGAGCTTGGCAGGCTGGATTGCTGCCAAGGCTTATATGTGCTGGTTTGCTGCCAAGGACCTGTCTGTCTAATAATAAATTATGTAAAGTATATTTGGCTTGGAGTGCTTTGGTGTGGAATGAGGGGGGTAAGAACAGGTGGGGATAGGGGGGTTGAACTGCCCTACTATTTACCTTCGGACAGTTGGTAGCCAGGGCTAGCAGACTCCAACATCTGCCTCACTGGCCCATTTCTTCTGCAGCTGGCAAGGATTTCCTGAAGGCCTTTGTAACTGATAACAAAGCTCCGGATTGATCCAGAGCTCTGTTATCGGCTGCAGAGGCCTTGAGGAACAGAAGAAAAAGTTCCCGAAGGCCTCTGACAGCAAAAAGGAGGCCGAGGGTGATGCACCCAAGTGAGGTTAGTCAGTGAATGGCATCCCCTGAAAATAAGACCTGGTGCCTTTTTTGGTGGCAAAAAAAATTCAGGGTCTTACTTTTGGGGAAACACGGTAGTTATTTCAATGGCTGACTATTATCTAAATGTAAAAAAAAATTGTGTATGAATAATGGGAGGGATTGATCATATAAATAGCATTATAAGCAACAGTTACAGAACACAAAATGAGTTTGGAAGTGTTGCGGCCCAGCAGGAGCCGTTGGAGCTGCCACCAGACTCCAACAGCGAGGGGCCCTCTGAGTCGGCTCTGGAGGATGTGGAGGATCCTGGACAGGGTTCCAACTCCAAGCAGGGTGCAGAGAGGCTGGTTGGCTACCAGGAGGCACCTGAGCCTTGGACCAGTGGGGAGGAGACAAGGGAGTGTGTTCCTGATGTCAGCAGTGAGTTGTTCCTGGATGCCCGGCAGCGGAGAGCTAATAGGCATAAGGAACAGTTACACAGTTACAGGAGGTAATTGCACTCAGCTGGTAGTCATTAGGCTCCTCTCCAGACAATAAAAAGACTGCTTGTGCACACACCCCTTTTGCAGAAGTCAGTGCAGGAATTAATGTTGGAGAACATAATTGTGAGCTTGGCAGGCTGGATTGCTGCCAAGCCTTATCTGTGTTTATTGCTGCCCGAGCTTGTCTGTGCCGGTTTGCTGCCTAGGACCTGTCTGTCTGTTAATTAAATGCTGTAACTTATCTTTGGCTCGGAGTTTGTGTTGGTGTGGGACAAGGGGGGTCAGAACAGGAAGGGAACTTGGAGATTTACTAGTCCAATCCCTTGACCAGGCAGGAGCCAATATACCTTTCCGAACAAACGCTTGTCCAATATCTTTTTACTGTTGGAGCACCCACAACTTCTGAAAGCAAGCCATTCCACTGATGTGCTGTGTATCATTGTGTTGATAACTAGCAAACACTCTCTTGGGCTTCATGATGGGCTTGTCACAGCCATATTTATTTCCCTGTTGACAAAGTAGAGTACTAGTGAACGAGACTTCATGATTGGCATTGATTTCACAGATGATTTAATTATTTCCCCCAGATAACTGTGATAATTAATTTTGGCTGTCATGTCTGTGACAATATCGAGAGGAATTGGGAAGTGCCTTTCTTCTGCTTCACAGGCTACTTGGAGTAGGGATAACTATAAATGTAGCTGGCTTATTTGATTACACAGAGAACATTATAAAAGAATTACTATACAATGTAACTTAATTATGATAGCTGCACTACAATTAGGGTGCTTGACAAAAATCACTGAGCCAATGAAGCAAATTTAGTGGATAAGTTGATTATTGCAAACCACCCAGAGTCGCTTCTTGTGAGATGGGTTATATGAATTTGATTAATCAATTAATTTCGAGGTGTAAGAATCAGTTTGCAGGTTTTGTTTTTAAGGTTTAAATGACTTTTGCATGAAAGTTAGAATATATCTCTATGCCAATCTAAACATAAAGTCCTATGTGTGAATTGATTTAAGATGTACTTATATTGTGGCATTTTCAAAACTATAGGAAACAAATTATTTCAACATGGGTTCCAGATCCCATTCCAACCGGTACGGTTGGAATGGGCCCGGTGGCATCCACATGGACACGCACAACACACATGCATGTGTCTTAGCACCTCTGCAAGCCTCCACGATGTTCCAGCTGCTCAGTGGAGTGCTATATGCGCTGTGCACTTGCACAGAAGCGCCACAGACTTAAAAGACTGGTAAGGAGCTCGGGTGGGCTCTGGAGCACCATACCAGAACGGTATCCGGTGCTCCGGGCAGGCTCCGGTACCCCCGTACCGGGCACACCGCCTGCAACCCACCACTGGTATGTATGTATGTTGTCACCACTCAAAATGTAGACTGGCAACTCCATTGGTAATTGTCATGAAATGTCACATGGCTGAGGTTGTAAATGTTAATGTAAACCCGTGGTCATGCCAGTTGATTATGATTTACAACTTCCTGCAAGCTTAACCATGGACTTTGCTTGTCAGAATCCAGCTGTGAATGTGATTGTGGGATATTGGGACTGTCCAGCTGCTCAGCGGAGTGCTACACGTGCTGTGCACTTGCGCAGAAGCGCCACAGACTTAAAAGACTGGTAAGGAGCTCGGGCGGGCTCTGGAGCACCATACCAGAATGGTATCCGGTGCTCCGGGCAGGCTCCGGTACACCTGTACCGGGCACACCGCCTGCAACCTACCACTGGTATGTATGTATGTTGTCACCACTCAAAATGTAGACTGGCAACTCCATTGGTAATTGTCATGAAATGTCACATGGCTGAGGTTGTAAATGTTAATGTAAACCCGTGGTCATGCCAGTTGATTATGATTTACAACTTCCTGCAAGCTTAACCATGGACTTTGCTTGTCAGAACCCAGCTGTGAATGTGATTGTGGGATATTGGGACTGTTGTAACTCCACATCGGTTTCCAAATGCCTGAATCGTATTCTTGTGGCTGTGGGGCACTACAACAACCACAACTTCGAGCTTTTTCCAGTACCATTGTAACTCTCAACCCTTGTTGAACGAGCAGCTGAATGAGCAGCCAATAAACAAGAAATGTCATAATTCCATACATTATATTTAAATAAATAGTTGTAATTCTTAGCATTGAGCATAGTTTTAAAATAACCATAGTCCTCAGTTCATATGCTTGATCTATACTATTTCCTTTTTTTGCATTCTTAATTCTTACCAAACTAAGAACAGGTCGGCTGTAATAGTTTCCAAAGGAGTCATGTACGCAGCAAATACGACAAAACTAACTTCCATATATGGATGTTGTACTAGTTCATTGCTTGCTCTGGACCATTCTGATATTAATAGATTGGGCAGGTTTGAGAGTGTTTGGAATGAGAGTTCAGTCAAAGCTCTGACACGTCATCTCCAAATGATGCAATTTGCAATTGATGGCTACTAGGGTTTTGGAGGAATGGAAGTTAGGGTGATGTGGAGAGGTCCAACTATAACAGTTTGAAGCAGGGAGGCCCAACCGTGGCAACTTTAAGACCTGTGGACTTCAACTCGCAGAATTCTGGGAATTGAAGTCCACAATTCTTAAAGTTGTAAGGTTGGACACTCCTGCTTTAGAGAGTAACAAAGATCATTTGAGGTAGAATTCATCAGGAAATGCAATATCATTTCTTATACATAGAACAGAAACTAAGTTTTGATCTTAAGCACCAATATAATAACATCATTTCTGTGTCACGTCAACTGTTGTTATCTTTTGTGTCTCTATCAATGACAATATCATTCTTTTTTCATCATCTTTCCTTTCCCCTTCTCTCCTCTCCCACAACAGCTGTCAAGTACTTGTCGAAGTAGTATTTTTGTAATGCCTCAGGGATCCCAAACTCTTTATTGTATATATTAACTCTTCCTAAATATACTGTCTGAGTGTCTCAAATTTCCTAGAGTAAAACCCTATTTTGATAGGTACATGATTCACTCCTGTCTCACGTTCAATGTTTCACTTTTTTTCTAAGATAAAATCAACAAAGTAATGCGTGTGTCTTCAGTATGTAGTATAAGTTTGTTTCATCCCCATTTAATAGTGCTGGAGGAACTGCATCCTTTCTAATCTTATTATTTCATGTATTTTCACATTTCTGCATATTTTCCTAGCAAACGTTGATGACTATATTCCACATTCTTTTATTTTTTTAAATGTACCCAAACTGTTATTTGCATTTCTGGAAACAGATTGGTAATGCAGAAGCATTAGTATACATGAATGGATTATACCCCCTAGTATGCAAATAGTTATAAAAAGTTCATCCTTCGAAGCAAATAATAAACACAAATTAACGGTCTCATTCTCTCAAAATCAGTTTAATTCATGACTGAATGCATAACTAACCCCCCTCAATTTTTTTTTTAAACACTCATACTCGCAGACATATTAACAGTGATTAATGTTTCACTAATGCTTAAAATATAATGTTTTATTACCCATTACCCATTATGCTGAGAATAATTATTACTGGCAAAAAGAGGTTTTGCCTTTGTTTTCAGAGCTCAAAGTCAAATTCAACTTAGCAACAGATTTGTAGAATGGTGTCAAATTTTGAAGCCTTACTTGTTTTCTCTGAAATAGGAGCATTATTGGAAGAACCCTAATTTAATCCTAACAGAAAAAAAATGGCAACTGTCCATTTTTAGATAAAAAGAACAGATCTAACTTTAATTTCATTTACAAGAGAATGCCTCAGATGAAGAAAACAGTAATGTTGAAATTGAACTATAATGCTTAGATTTTGCATTTACATTACTTGTTTGTCTCTAGAGTAGATTTTAGCCTGATTCACACATACCAAAAATATGTTTTGTTTGTTTGTTTGTTTTAGATTTGCATATTGTGCAGCCAGTTCATTTTCCTTAATGCTCTGTTGAAATAAACCACTGGGTTCGCCCAGAACATCTTAGCCCTTTGTTTGATACAACCACTCCAGTGAGCATAATTAAAAATTAAGAGAAAATCAACTTAAGTTAAATCTTAATGGCTGCTGGTGGTGGTAACAATCATCATTATCATTTATTCTATTGAGAAAGCTATCAAATGAGCCAAAAAGAGTCTCAAGAAAATGTAAAAAATTAAAGTCATGAGTCAAAGAAATATCTCAAATTTCCAAAACATTGGGAAATACACAAACAAGAAAATTCCACCCATCCATCATTGCTCAAGTCTCCTGGTGTCTGGTCTGCTTGGAAAACCAAGGAAGGTTCTTTTTTGTATTTTATTTTTAACCTTTTCTAAAGAACAGCTGAGGTCAACTGACTACCTCTTCAATGGTTCAAGGAAATTTATAATAATAAAAAAATACATGCAACAATGGCAAAAAATAAGTTGATTTTACCTATAGATTAATCATTGTAGCTGTGGCATAATATGCTTTAACCGGATGATACAGTGGCCTAGAGGTGGAACTTCTGCCTCACAATCAGCAAGATATCTCTATCTCTATCTCTATCTCTATCTCTATCTCTATCTCTATCTCTATCTCTATCTCTATCTCTATCTCTATCTCTATCTCTATCTCTATCTATCTATCTATCTATCTATCTATCTATCTATCTATCTATCTATCTATCTATCTTCCTAGGTAGGGGCACATATTTCTCTCTCGGGGCACGATGAAAACATATATCTCCTGAATATAACTCCGCACTGGCTACAGGAAGGGCATCCGGCCACTAAACACTCAGATCCAGTCAGTTGCCCAAACTCCACCCCGCAAGGGATTATGGGGTTATTAAAAGGAGATGATGATATGCTTTAACTCATCATCTTCCCAGGAACATCATCCTTTTTTCAATATGGACCACAAGAATAAGCCACAAGTAATTGTGGCTGATCCTCGGTCAGCCATTTTCTATCTTTATTCACCTCGAAGTTCTATAAATATCCCCTCAGAACAAGTAAATTCAATAAGGTTTATTCCTAGATAGACAAGTCTGCAGCTCTTCTTCTTCTTCTTTTATAAAATGTATTTCTAAAGTAGAATATAGCAGAAGTCTGAAACATTTGAAAGCAATTAGATGAACTACAGGCAGAAAGGTTTTTGACTTAAACTCGCAATGTTTTACACTTGAACATTCTCGGGATTATATTTGTTCAATGTTGACATTTATGGTTCCTAGCCTGAGGCTAGATATTTGTTATCCGCTTCATAAAAATACACATTTAAAGAAAAAAAAATCAATTGTCCTTGATTATTTGTGCATGGGTCTGAATTGAAATCTCTGTCACAAGAAGGGAAATGTGCTAAAACGTGGAGTCTGTTGCTTTCCTTCTGCCAAGGGTTTTGGTGCCAGTGCAAACCAATCCAATTTCATACATCCTTAGAGAGACTGACAGTTACAGTTGGATAAACACTTGTACGGCAAGGAAGGCGCAGAGCTGAAAAAGTAATATTTTGCAAGTATTGTAGCTTCAGTGATTTATGAGTGCATAAACGCAAACATCTCAACCCATCAAGAATGAAAGATGGATCTCACTCTGCAGGTAGCAACTACGGAAACACACGTTTTCGAACTCCATTTCCTCAGCTATGGAAAAGACATTGAAAAGAAATTGACCTCACCAAAAAAAATACTGTTTTATAAAGCAAATATATAGGAGTAAACTTAGCAGTTTACTGTTCAGGTTATTTCAATGTAGAGAAAACTTTAATAGGATAAAATGTTTGATTATTTTTGACACATCAGTTACTTGATTATTTTGACAAAACCTTTAATTTCATTCCATAATTTCTCTGGTTCTTTGTCAGTGAAGTTCAGAGTTTCAAGGAGTGCCTGGTGATCTCCTTGAAAATCTCTTTCTTCTTTTAACAGAATAATTTGGAAGGGGGAATAAATAGAATACCCTCATGTTTCATTTGTCAGCTTATTAATATCCCTGTAGTGGATATGATGTAACTTAAATTTGCAGAACCGTCTGGGAAATAACTCCAGAGGTGGGATTCAGCAGGTTCTGACCAGTTTTGGAGAACTGGTAGTGGAAATTTTGAGTAGTTCAGAGAACCGGTAAATACCATCTCTGGCTGGCCACGCCCCCATCTATTATCTGCCTCCCGAGTCCCAGCTGTTCGCGAGTAAATGGGGATTTTGCAGTAACCTTCCCCTGCCACAACCACCAAGCCATGTTCACTGAACCAGTTGTGTGGTCTCTTGTGACGAGTCAATGGACAGAGAATGGAAGCAGTAAGCTTCCTCCCATATTTGGGCATACCAGGAGTTGCAACACTACACCACACCACACCACACCACCACACCACACACACACACACACACGTATATGTATATGTATATGTATATGTATATGTATATGTTTTCTTTTTTAATTTGTGCTTATATATATATATAAGATTTTACAACCCCCAGTATGCCCAAATATGGGAGGAAGATCACTACTTCCATTCTCTGTCCATCGGCTCGTCACAAGAGACCATCCAGACAGAAACCCAATATTTTTACTGTTGCCTTTCTACATTTATGTTGTTTAGCTCTCCTCGGTTAGCCATGCAAACTTGACAGCTTTAAGCCAGGTTCGAAAATCCCAACAAGGGT
This sequence comes from Thamnophis sirtalis, assembly GCF_051295495.1. Lineage (NCBI taxonomy): Eukaryota > Metazoa > Chordata > Lepidosauria > Squamata > Natricidae > Thamnophis > Thamnophis sirtalis. The sequence continues at coordinate 132,384,591 of NW_028261386.1, forward strand.
ATGGCTAGCTGATGAGAGCTAAATAGCTTGAAATACATCTATACTAGTCTCCCCTTATTTATTTATCAGCACAAATTCTATATATATATTTCTACCACTGAATAACCCCTATATATACCGTGGATTATGAGGCATTTTTGGATTCAGCTGACAAATAATGTTTCTTAGCACTTGTTATGTCATATAGTCTGTGGATGATACACTTGTGTTCCTGAATAAAAAAGTAATACTGCAACATCCAGTTTTGTGTTATTTTGAGACAACTTCTGATGAAGTCAGTTTATGGACACTGCATATATTTCCTAAAGACGATCAGATATAGTATGTCTATAGTATGCTCATTCCACTGGGCTCAATTCCTGACAAATAATAAAGCATCTAAAGTGGACAATTGCACTTTCTCTTTTATTATTAGGCTTTATTTAACTGTAGTAATCTATGGTTATAGAATAGCATAAGGCAGCTCAGCAATCCCTTGAGTTTAATTCTAATGCTTAATTTGTTTCTGCGTAATATTGACTTCCCAATGATTACACCTCTTCTGTTGAAAGAGATATAAAACCGGGATGCTCTATTAAGTCTGTGCATCTAGTTGAAAGACCTTTTCTTTCTTTATTTATTTTTAAAAAACACCTTGTAGGCCATGCCATTCATGTGGAGATGCCCATTTTATAGACTGTAGCGCACTCACATTTGTGAACTGGTAGGGAAGGTAAGTGGATCCCACCGCTGGTGTCAGATCCTCTCCATTAGATAATTAGGAAATAAGACCACGTTTCATGGCAGCCGAAGCAACAGCAAAGCAGAGGCTGACAGCTGGACTGTAAGATTCCAGCTGTTTAAAAGCATTTGAAATTTTGGCCCTGGAATAAATTACCTCCTAATCTTGATGCAAATTTTCTTACTTGAAATGCATTTATGACACTCTTCAACCAAAATGTTTCAAGAACAGTGTGCACATACATGTCTCTCTGTGTGTGTTGAGATAACATTTATGTGGTGGTGTATACAGATACATGACATGTATCATTTATAGAAAATGTATGATTAAGGGTAACTTATAAAGTGCATAATTCAAACGATAAAACAACATTTAAAAGGAACAGTTGAGTAGAATTTAAAGAATAAAAGGATTTTTGTCAGGCATCAAAAGGAAAATAGCTTACTTCGGAAAGATATTGCTGTACATTAGGATTAAAAAAAGAAAACCCTGATGTTTTAATTTTTAATATAACAAAAGCAACAAGATCTTGTAAAAATCTGAGCCACAGTCTTTTATTAAAGAACAGAATATTGCTTTTCTAAATAATGTTCTTTCCGGGGTAAAAACAATCCTCCTACTCTAGTTCAGTTTAAGTAAAGTTAATATATAGCTTTAAAAATAGCTTCTATGAAGTGTAGGAAACACATCATTAATGGCTTATCTGAAGTTTGGGTTCCTTTTTCACGGCTCTTGAGATGCATTTTATGATTATTCTGAAGTAAAAGTTCCAATTATCGCAGGGGTGAAATTATGTTCCTCCCATTAAAAAGTTTCGAACTATTGTTGCTGCTCTGAGTTCACCAAACAGGTGGCAGAAGTTAATCCCATTGAGGCTGTTTTCTGTATTGACATTATACTGTGTATGATTAAATTCTCAAAAGCTAATGCTGCTTGAGATATTATTTATTATGCAATAGAAACTTTGCTCCCACCTACTGTGATAGGTCAATGTAGAACCACAATTGAAGCAAAGTTTATATTGCTAAGCGAAACAGTTGTTAAGTAAATTTTGCCCCATTTTACAATTTTTCTTGCCACAGCTGTTAAGTGAATCACTACAGGAGTTTAGTTAGTAACACAGTTGTTAAATGAATCCGGTTTAAGGTAAAAAAAAAGTGAACACATGACCCTGGGGATTCTGCAACCTCATAAATATGAATCCGTTGCTAAGGGTTCGCATTTTGATCATGTGACCGTGGGGATGCTGCAATGGTTATGAGTGTGGAAAACGGCCATAAATCACTTTTTTTTACAGTGCTGCTCCAACTTTGAAAGATCATTACATGAATGGTCAAGGACTACATGTACCGAAGTATCTAACAGCAACCTGATGATATTGGGTGCTGAGGTGGGTGGGCTTCAAGTTCTATAGGTGGGATTCAAATTTTTTTACTACCAATTCTGTGGATGTGTTTCAGCAATAGCAATAGCAGTTAGACTTATATACCGCTTCATAGGGCTTTCAGCCCTCTCTAAGCGGTTTACAGAGTCAGCATATTGCCCCCACAGTCTGGGTCCTCATTTTACCCACCTCGGAAGGATGGAAGGCTGAGTCAACCCTGAGCCGGTGAGATTTGAACAGCCGAACTGCAGAACTGCAGTCAGCTGAAGTAGCCTGCAGTGCTGCATTTAACCACTGCGCCACCTCGGCTCCTCGGTTTTGGTGGGTCTGGCGTGGCTTGGTGGACGTGGCAGGGGAAGGATACTGTGAAGTCTCTATTCCCTCCCCACTCCAGGGGAAGGTTCCTGCAAAATCCCCATTCCTTCCCAATCAGCTGGGACTCGGGAGGCAGAAAATAGATAGGGGTGGGACCAGTCAGAGGTATTACTACTTTCGGAGACATGGGTGCCCATGGAGAACATGCAAATGTGAATAATATACGTCACTGACATTATGACATCACAATGCAACTGATACAAATCACATAACTTGTGCCATGACCTACGTGGCCTCACCTACAAGAATCCTGTGTTCTGAGATATTATAATAAATACCTTCCTGAAGACTATTGCTACTGTATTCTGTAAATGTCTGTAAATCTTTTTGTCAAGATTTAGTCAAATCCTTTGCATGTTTTGTTCCAAGAGAAATGGTCCCGACCAGGGATGGGTTCTAGCTGCTGCTACTGCCGGTTCATTCAGGGATGCACTGTGCTTGATACGTGCTATTAGTACGTAGAATCGATTGTGTTATTATGCAGATGATAGAACTACATTCATATTGCTAATGATAACATTGAGCAAGGGGGATATAATCAGTGATTTAAAGGTACATATTTTCTATTTCTGAACCTCTTGAAATTAAGTTTGCCAGCGTGAAAAAAAAACCTGGTCAGCAATCTGCTTATTTTATATGAAAAGTATAGCATACACATAAAATATTAAATATGTTTGTCAATGGCTAGCGTCCAAGACTTACAAAGAGAATGCTCAGTAGGTGAGTCAAAGTACTAAAAAAAATTGCTTCTGAAACAAAAACAAAAAATAGCAATAGTTAGACTTATATACCGCTTCATAGGGCTTTCAGCCCTCTCTAAGTGGTTTACAGAGTCAGCATATCGCCCTCAACAACAATCCGGGTCCTCATTTTACCCACCTCGGAAGGATGGAAGGCTGAGTCAACCCTGAGCCGGTGAGATTTGAACAGCCGAACTGCTGAACTGCAGTCAGCTGAAGTAGCCTGCAGTGCTGCATTTAACCACTGCGCCACCTCGGCTCAAGATGGTGTAATAGGCGCCGCCGAGAGAAACGGTTTGGGGGTGTGGCAGGCTAATTTGCTACCTACTCGGCTGCACTGGTCCAAACCGGTAGGAACCCACCTCTGGTCCAGACATATGAGATTTAAATTAATCAAGCAGTTGATTAGGTGATACATTTAATGAAACAATTCTTTGTTCCCACAATTCCTTCTTCAAGCAGAGTTTGCCTAAGGCAATGTTTCTCAACCTTGGCAAACTTGGCAACTTGAAGATGTCTGGACTTCAAGTCCCAGAATTCCCCACTCTGCTAGGCTGTACGACTTTCAATTTCAGTTCAGTTAAATCCCAAGAAAATCCATCCAAGGGGGCATGTACCAGCCCTTTGGCTATGGCAGTGTTTCTCAACCTTGGCAACTTGAAGATGTCTGGACTTCAAGTCCCAGAATTCCCCACTCTGCTAGGCTGTACGACTTTCAATTTCAGTTCAGTTAAATCCCAAGAAAATCCATCCAAGGGGGCATGTACCAGCCCTTTGGCTATGGCAGTGTTTCTCAACCTTGGCAGCTTGAAGATGTCTGGACTTCAAGTCCCAGAATTCCCCAGCCAGCGAATGCTGGCTGGGGAATTCTGGGACTTAAAGTCCAGACATCTTCAAGTTGCCAAGGTTGAGAAACACTGGCCTAAGGAGTTTAATAATGTGCTGGTGAAATACAGTTGGGGGGAAAATCATTCTCAGAGCATGCTTTCTGAGTAGATATTCAAAAATATTCATTTACTTTATGCCCCATGATATAAAACTTCCAGTTTTGTAATCTGATCTACTTATGGCTAGTTCAATATCATAAAAAGGCTTTAGGCTAATATAAATAGGAAGGTATTCTACACCGCATGACTTTGTGTAACATTCTAGAAAAATGTTTGAGTTTTTGTCTCCATAATTCTGATTTACTTTATCTTTAAAAAGAATGTGTCAGCATGTAAGAAGAATAATAATTAAATTAGTTTGGAGTAACAGCCAAGGGTAATACTAATAAGAATAATATTATAAAGCAACACGGGTAACATTATGCAAATTAATATAAAAAGCATAGTTGCATTCCTGCCAGGGCCTATGAGACATTAGCATCAATTTTTCATAGACAGTTGAAACAATAATGCTTAGGTGGATTCCTCTAGCCACTTTTCAGTCTATAAAATCAATCTAGATATTTATATCTAGAACATATAAAGCGATAAAGGTACAGAAATGAAATACAAATCAAACTAACTGCTAAATATTTTAAAGGAAAACTGGTTTTATGTATTGTCAAAGATGACTTAGATTGGTGATTTCATATAATTACATTGTGCAATCATTTCCTGACATTGAAATTATCTTTGAAAAAAACTGGACATCTAATAAGAATTTGCCAACTTTTATGTTCTATGATAATACATACCCATCTTCTGGGATAATTTATTTATAGGATCTTTTGTTCTAGAAAGTGAGTGCAGAGTGCACTTCTTTGATTTTGTTAATGCATTGAAAGGTTCAACGCCTTTCAAAAGTTTGTTATAGCTGGCATTATATTTCTTTAGGGAATCAACTTAAAATTCTGGTGAAGTTTTGATAAAAACCTCAAAACAAAATGATGAATATATCACTTAGAAAACTCGTAGCACTCTCATGTTCTATGCGTGCTTGGTTATTGCAAACCTTCCCAAGATGTGAAATCGTAATCCCATACATCAAAAATATATTCGAAACAACAAAATACTACAGCCATTTGACATTGTTGTAGTACACAACAAAGACAATCATTTGAAAACACTTTAAGCAAACCCAAAGATCCAATAACCAAAGAACAAAAAAAAAGAAGTCTACAGCATACATGTGTACATCTATAGAAGAGGTTCCACAAATCTACAATGCAGTTTAGAACTGGTTCCAGCTCCCTCCCACCGCCCAAGATGAAGAGCGAAAGGAGGAATTCTGGGAGTTGAAGTCCACGAGTTTTAAAGCTGTCAAATTTGAACACCCCTGGGTTGTTTTTTTAAAGGGTTGGGGGCGCGAGGGTCTTGTAACTTGACAGTTTTAAAACTTGTGTGCTTCAAATGCCAGAGTTTCTGAGCCAACATTTTGGTTGCTGAGCAAGAGTGTTGTTAAGTGAGTTTCACCACATTTTACAAGTTGGCCACGCCCACCCAGTCACATGGCTGGCAAGCCATTCCCACCTGGTCCATTGGCCAGCAAGCCACTCCCACAAAGCAGGCCACACCTACTGAAGAGGGTCTAAAAAAATTGAAACCCACTACTGACCTCCAGATATTAAGGATACCTTTTATGTCTAGCTTTAACAAAATACATCAAGAAACTTAGCATGCAAGATTCACTTCCAACCAAAATAAAGAATTCACTTACAGAAATGATTGTTAAATTTAGAAATAAGGAGGTTTAAAGGCACGTCAAGATGAACAAAAGATGTTGTGACATTTTGTAGTGTAAGCTTTAATTATTCAAGGAGGAATTTTCAAGCCACTTGGAGTCTGTCTCTACAACTCTAAGTGTTATATTGGAGATGAAGGTAAACCTTAAAATCAATACTTGTCAAAGCAGTTGTGAAATCAAGTGTTGTGTTTGTTTGAAATAACCTCATGGCCTAGAGGTTTTCACTGAAAGTTGTAATGTGATAGGAGTTCAAAGCTAAGATGATAAAGAATCTGCTGTGCTTCACAAAACATTCTATTTGTGTTGAAAAATAATAAAATAGCATTTTTTTTAAATTGATTATTTTTTTCAAGAATTTAGCTTGGTTAAAAACCACCTGGAATCTGAAATAGAAAAAAATGATTATGTTCCAAATTAAAATTATTTAGAAATATAAACTATGAGTAATATAGCACAGTGGTAACATTGTTGGCCGCTGCAATAGGGTAAAATAAATAAATAAAGGACATAATCTCTTTTTTTCTTGAAAGTAAAGTAGAGATTGATGTGCAGATCCTAATATCATGAATCACTCTATTCAGTAATTTCTTTCTTGTACTGAGCTGGTAAATTAGTGTTAATAAGTTAGTATGGTGCTTGTATTAGAAGAAATTACTACCTGCTTACTCTAGTGATACTTCCTTATCCCACCTTGGCCTCTGGTGACTGAACTGATACAGTTCACTTTCTTGAAATGCATATTGATGGTTGAATATGTCTACATTAAATCCAACAATAAGGACAGAGTTGACTATGACACATATTCAAAGTCATGGAGAAATTACAGTATTCAACTATTGGTTGAACATCTTATCTATGGACGCAGATAGATGACTCAAGTTTTGTTCTGAAGAGCAGTAGCATAATAGGCCTCCTCACACTTAGGCTCCCTAACTTTCAGGTGCCATCTCACAAGAGTTGCTCTGTGAGTGAGAAGGGTGGTTTCCGAATTTGATAATATATGATAATTGCATCACTTAAACTTGTTAAGTCTTTGAAGTGGCTGACTCAGCACAAATCAGGCTCCCAGTTAGAAAAGTATTTATATGCCTCAATATCTTAAAAGAGTTGTTTTTCCCCCAGAGCTGGTTTTGAGCAACTGGATTCCTTTGTAAGTTATGAGAGTTTTCGTGGAGTTCCATTTGCAGAAGGATTGTGTATCTTTGGTGCATCAGTTGTTGAAGATATTTTACATACTGTATCTTCTTTTATTGTAAACTGTGTTCTGTGAAATGGACTGTTTGCTAATATTGAAAAAGTAAAAAGTACCAGGAACCCTCAGGATGTCCTACTTTTTGCAGGGAACAAACCTTGTCACCAATAAGACTGCATTCTATATTAAAGATCTTTATGAAGTGAGCAGACTATCTAGATCGATTGGGGTTAATCGCATGGGTGATATTGTAAATATGTCCTACTGTTTTCTTTTTATTTGCTTGTAGACTTTTATCAGTTTATTAAATTAAACTTTATTGATTTAATCATCTGACCATATCAGAAGTATAAGATATGGTCAGATGATTAAATCAATAAAGTTTTTTGTTCATAGTCCATGAAAAACTTCTTGGTAGAAGTTATATGTTGCAAGAGGCCAAGTTTCATCTTGTTCATCAGATGATGTCTTAACAATTCTTTGGCCTAACTTTCCTTCCTTCCTTCCTTCCTTCCTTCCTTCCTTCCTTCCTTCCTTCCTTCCTTCCTTCCTTCCTTCCTACCTACCTACCTACCTACCTACCTACCTACCTACCTACCTACCTACCTACCTACCTACCTACCAGTAGTGGGTTTCAAAAAAAAATTGGAATCTCTTCTGTAGGTGTGGCCTGCTTTCTGGATCCACTGGTGGAACCCCTTCTAACTGCTTCGGTAGATTTGATGAGCCGGTTCTACCGAATAGGTGTGAACTGGTAGGAACCCACCTCTGCTACCTACCTACCTACTTAGCTATCTACCTATCTTCTTTCCCCCTCTTTGTTTCCTTCCTTCCTGTTATAAGTTTCCCAATGATCAATGTCTGCATTGAGTTCCTTGCACCAGGGAGCTGGAGTCCCATTAGTATAGGCTACAGTTTGCCCACCTCACAGTTTCCCATTTTAGCATCACGACAATGGAACATTATCATAGTGAGGTCCATCACAGAGTCTCTACCACAAAGGACCTGTATAGACCTGTATAGAGTTTCAGATTGTTCATCAATACCTAAACATTTATCTAGAAATAATGAAATTATGTATGACTTTAATAGTACTATAAACAAGAACAACGTTGGGTAGACCATTGACCCTTGAAGATACTGATGCTGAGTAGTACGAGAGAGAGAAAGGGAGGGAGAGGGAGGGAGACAGAGAGACAAAATTTCTATAAACGTCAAATGGGCTTTAAATTGAATTGGAATGGCTTGCAAAGTGCCATCTAACTGAAAATGTGTAACTGTCTGTCTGTCTGTCTGTCTGTCTGTCTGTCTGTCTGTCTGTCTCTCTCTCTCTCTCTCTCTCTCTCTCTCTCTCTCTCTCTCTCTCTGGTCTAGAGTAGATGTAACTGGAGTAGATAAAGGAGAGAGGAAAGTCCACATTCTAGCTAGATTTCAATTTGTCCTTCACAGAAGTCTATGGACAACTGCACATAAATACTTAGTGCACATTCAGAATAGGAGAAAGATGATGTACTAAATTGTGGCATGAAAAATTGGCTCGGTTTTTGTTCACTCACCAATACATTGAAATATATCATTTGACTGGGGGTACCTTATCTTCAGTATGCAACTGTAGGGGTGTGTGTGTGTGTGTGTGTGTATGTGTGTGTGTGTGTGTGTGTGTGTTTTTCTGCATGTGTGTGTTTGCATGAGCATATCTTGTACAGCTACCCTATTTCTTAAAATGATACCACTCACATGTCAACCATTTTCCCCCCATGCAGAGAAATATGCAAATATATACTACACCGATAGATTTTTCTCCTATACCCAGGGGAAATGGTGAAGTAGAAAACAGAAAGGGAGATAGGGAAAGGAAGATAAAGAAAAAGGAAAGTTGAAAACTGAATGAAAATGAGGGGAAGGGAAGAGATAATCTGGGAAGGATCAAGAATAAGAGAAAGCAGCTTGGAGTAAGTATTAAAACAAACAAACAAACAGAAATATCCAGGCAAGTAATCTCATCCAAGCATTGGCTTATCTTCAGGAATTCATGCTTTTCAGCAAGGAAGACTGCAGTCATTAGCACATCTATCACCTTCCCTTCTTTTCAACAGCTTCAATTCTTATCAGCAGCTTCAAGTCTTATCAGTGATAAGATGACAAGGATATGGACCATCTCCTTAATTCACACATAATTATTTTTTTTGGGGGGACGACTAATCTTTGAATAAATATGTTTTTTTAAAGAAATAATTGTATTAAATTTGTAATAAACAGTAAAACTAATAGGAACAAAACTAAAAAAAAAAAAAATAGAAAGTGCAGAAAAAAAGAAAAAAGAATAAAAATGTCAACAAAGATAATAAAAAAGTGGTTTCCAAATTTGATCATACATAACATAAATTAATGTACTAACTTTCCAGCCAGATAGATGTCTTGCTTAGCAATGGAAATTTTGGGCTCAATTGTGGTCGTAAGGCGAGGACCAGATAGATAAGAAGGTTGAGACAAGGCAAAGCAGTTCTAAGGGGCCTTACCCAAAGGACACAGATGATCATTACAGAGCAGCAAAGCTCCACATTTTGGATGAAGAAAAACGCTGACTGTGCTCCTTCCCAAAGAAAACATTATTAAATGAAAATTATCTTTTCTGTCTAAATGCCAGAAGGAGAACCAAGTATTACATCCTTCTCCATCTGTTCAAAGAATATCAACAGCCAGAAGGGTTAGCTCTGCTCACTGCATAGAACATCGACCTGGAATGGGTAAGAGCGGAGCTTCTGCCTTTGATTTCCTACCAAGAGATGTGAAGGGTGGGATTAGCTTGCTGAATGTCCAAAGGGGTTCAGTAAATCCCTTGCGCTCAGTGGTGGGATTCCAAATCTTTTCCTACCGGTGATATGAGAATCTGCTTTGCATGCGCATGTGCGCCTAACATGTACAGCAATCACTGACTGCCCTCGGTGTCAGCTCTGGTGAGTTGAGCTGTTGTTTACCTCAGCTGAGGTGCGGCAATTCGCTCTGCCACATGAATCAGCTGAACTAAAAAAAACCAAGGGAATATAGGACAGGGAATGGCGGAGGTGGTAGGGCGGGGCCAGCCAAAGGTGGTAATTTGCCGGTTCTCCGAACTACTCAAAATTTCTGCTACCAATTCACCAGAATAGCAATAGCAATAGCAGTTAGACTTATATACTGCTTCATAGGGCTTTCAGCCCTCTCTAAGCAGTTTACAGAGTCAGCATATTGCCCCCAACAACAATCCGGGTTCTCATTTTACCCACCTCGGAAGGATGGAAGGCTGAGTCAACCCTGAGCCGGTGAGATTTGAACAGCCGAACTGCAGAACTGCAGAACTGCAGTCAGCTGAAGTAGCCTGCAGTGCTGCATTTAACCACTGTGCCACCTCGGCTCTCAGAACCGGTCCGAACCAGCTAAATACCACCTCTGCTTGTGCTCTAGAAGAAGTTCTCAGTTTCTTCTGCTACATCCCTTGTATCTATAATTCTTGTGCTGTGGAGAAGAAGTTCTCAGTTTCTTATGCTGTAGGTTAGGGGTATCAAACTCGCATCGTCACGGCGTCATCACGTGACATATCATGACTTTTCTCCCCTTCGCTAAAATGGGGGTGGGGGTGGCCAGTGTGTGATGCATCCAACCTGCGGACCGCGAGTTTGCTGTAGGTCATCATGACATCCAAACGGTCTTCCCAAAACATCTGTTCTTCCAGTGTCTCCTGCCCTACTTTCTTGATTTGCATAAGGAAATTGAAATCGCTTTCCAATGACAGGCAGAAACTTTTCGTGTGTTTTTGCTCGACTCTTATGACCAGCTTCTATCTCTGGAGGACTGTACAACGATGAAGAGAGAGGCAGAGAGGGCCCAGGAGATCGCTCGAATGAAAAGCCAACACCTGCACAGCAGTTTTAATTTATCGAAGGAAAGCTTCCCAAAGCCCTCATTTGTGAACTATCGCACACACACAAAAGGTGTAGGTGGGCTAAAATCCTCACAATGCAATGAAGCTAAGAATATAGATGGGGAAATTGCATGGGGTGGGACTGAAAGGGTAATTATATAGATGAAAGAAGTGGAAAAGAACAGAACTCGTGAACCGTAGTCCTTAAAATAATAAAAGCCAAGGCTGTGTTCTTCTTTTTAAGATTACCCCGTATTTGTTCACACTGCAGCATTGACAAAATGGCAAAGAAGAATAAAGAGACTTTATTTTGTGATTGGGGAGAAAACAAAAAAAGATCTGTAATTCTGCAAACAAAGTGTATGTTGGCGATAGTTGCAAGTGTCAGAACGATTGAACGAATGCAAATACTTCTTGGGCTATTGAGGGGATAAAAATTAAAATGTGTTCATTCTGCATTCCATTGTTTGTGAACAAAATATCTGAGATGTAGGACCAGCCATTCTACTATTATTTCTGGGGGGGAAAAACTTCACCATCTAAGATCATTGAATGGTAGATGCATGCTTGAGCTTGTAATGTTACCTGTATCAGTACGTGTAGTCCTTGACTTACAACCATTTGTTAAATGACCACCTGAAATTATAACAGCACTGGGAAAACAATGACTTATGATCTCTTTCCCTACTTACGACCACCATAGCATCTCCATGGTCCATGTGATCAAAATGTTGGCCACTTTGTAACCATCATGTATTTATAACAGCTGCACTGTTCCAGAGTCATGTGATCTCCATAGGTAACTGTTGTGGCTCGGCAGGAGCTGCCACCAGACTCCGACAGCGAGGGGTCTTGGATCAGTGGGGAGGAGATAAGAATGAGTGATCCAGAATACACCTGTGAGTTGTTCCGGGATGCACGCCGTTGAAGGGCTACTTGGTGTCAAGGACAACTGCGTAATCACAGGAGGTGATTACGCTCAGCTGATGCTCATTAAGATCCTCTCCTGGTTATAAAAGAGACTGCTTGTGCCACGCCTTTCTGCAGAAGTCAACATTAAGGGCTAACAAGAAACAAACTTGGCAGGCTGGATTGCTGCCAGAGTTTGTTTGCATTGCTGCCAAGTTTTATAGGACTTGCTGCCAGAGTGCTTATCTCTTTGTTGATGTGGCTTGCAGCCAACAAGAGTCTGGACTGATTAAAAAACATTCTCATTTACATTGGAGTTGACGTTCATCCCTGGACGGCGAAGTGGGGGTCAGAACAGGTAACCTACTCTGCTGGCTTGCTACGACTAAAGTCAATGGTAGAAACTAGAGTCACTTAATGACCATGTGATTCACTTAACAGCTGTGGCAAAAAAAAGGTCACAACATGGCCCAAAACTCACTTAACAAATGCCTGGCTTAGCAATGGAAATTTTGGGCTCAGTTGTGGTTGTAAAGTGAGGACTACCTGTATTATAATTTTACAGCGGCACTGCAGCAACCAAACAACCTCTGTAAAGTACCATTGTTTCTTTGATTATATTTCATTTCTTCTCGGCTTCATACTCGGCTTCAGAATTTTATGCCTTGGGCCCTGAAATGGCTTAGGCCATATTTGCTTTGTTGCGTTGAAATTAGTTTGCATATTGTACAATCTAATCAATATGTAATGTATAACTGCCTTATATAATATAATGTGTATTTTACCCTAGAGTTAGCAACCTGCTCTGAATTATAACCGGTACATCTAGTGGGACAATTTAGTCCCCTACCCAGGTCTCTTGTTTAACTGATCAATATTTAAGTAATCTAGAGAAGGACTAAGCACCCTTCCTGTATGTGACAGTCTCAATTCTACCCTATTCCAATCTACCATTCATATTGATTTCAGCCCACTGTTGAGACACCTTTCTAGATCTTTTTGAGTCCTTTGTCTCTTCTAAAGTATTACCCATCCTTCCCAGCTTCGTGGGCTCTACAGACTTACTAAACATGGCCATAATTCCTTGGCCCAAATGATTGCTACCCATCAGTGGTGGGTTTCAAAATTTTTTAGAACCTCCTCTGTAGGTGTGGCCTGCTTTGTGGGAGTGGCTTGCCAACCATGTGACCAGGTGGGAGTGGCTTGCCAGACATCTGACTGAGTGGGAATGGCTTCACAGTCATGTGACTGGGTGGGCGTGGCCAACTTGTAAAATGTGGTGAAACTCACTTAACAACGCTCTTGCTTAGCAACCAAAATGTTGGCTCAGAAACTCTGGCATTTGAAGCAGTCTTAAAGCTGTCAAGTTACAAGACCCTTGCACCCCTAACCCTTTAGAAAAAAAAAAACAGGGATGTTCAAACTTGACAGCTTTAAGACTTTAAGGTTTAGATAGGACTCTTAGAGGCAGGCGGGGCAATTGGTGAGCCAGCCAATCAGTGAGCGGCGGGTGGGGCAAGTGTGGTGCAGATGGGCAGGGGGAGGGAGCTGGAACCGGTTCTAAAGAGCACAATAGATTTGTGGAACCTCTTCTATAGAAGAGGTCAGAACTGGCAGGAACCCACCCCTGCTACCCATGGTGAAAAGGACTTGACCCAGGATAGATCCTTGTGTCATTCTAGGGCAGTGTTTCCTGCTGGTGAAATTCCTCAGGTGCACCCATTCAGTCTCTCTTCCTCTAACAGTAATTCTATTTTCCCATGACAGACTTTGGTGGAGGTGAAATATATATTGTCCATGGCCTATTTATTTGGCCAGTAGTTCTCTCAAAGAATAGGAGAAGGTTAGTTTGGCATGATTTATTTGTGGCCACCTTGTCCTCATGCCTTTGGATTGTGGCATGCTTATCCAAATGCTCACAAACATGGCCCTTGATAATATGTTTGAAGGCCATGCTCAGTGCAGATGTCCAGCTGATCTATCTGTGGTTTTTTATGTTATCATCTTTCAGTCTTCTAGCATTTGGCCAGCATTTCTCATTTTTCTTGAGGGCAGTTCTGTGATCATCTCCACTATTTCCTTCACTCTCCTGGCCTGCTATCATCCTGCCCTGGAGACCTGGATTATCTTGAAATGCAGGTAATCCTCAACAAACAACCACAAATGAGCCCACAGTGTCTGTTGCTAAGCAAGACAGTTGAACTTTGCCCCATTTTGAGACCTTCCTTGCTACAGTTCTTAAATGAATCTCTGCAGTTGTTATGTTAGTAACATGGTTGTTAAGTGAATCTTGATCATGTAACCCGCCTTGTGAAATACAGCCATCATAGATATAAGTCACTTGTATGAATCTTGATCACATGACAATGGGGAATCTGCAGTGGTTGTAAGTGTGAAAAAACAGTCATAAGTCACTTTTTAGTGTCGTCGTAGCTTCAAACAATAAATAAATGAATGCTTGTAAATCAAAAACTACCTGTAGTTAACAATCTCTCTTAGTTCTATTTCCCTTCTGAGAGGAAACAGATGTAAAAGAGAAGTTAAGATCTCCTGTCCTCCTGTTAGCATCCAGACTTTCTCCTTTCGACATATCCTTTGTTTTTGTCTCCTGCCCACCTAGCAGTTTGAAGACAGGCCAGTGTAGATAAATAGGTAGCAATAGCAATAGCAACAGCAGTTAGACTTATATACCACTTCATAGGGCTTTCAGCCCTCTCTAAGTGGTTTACAGAGTCAGCATATTGCCCCCAACAACAATCCGGGTCCTCATTTCACCCACCTCGGAAGGATGGAAGGCTGAGTCAACCTTGAGTCGGTGAGATTAGAACTGCTGAACTGCAGATAACAGTCAGCTGAAGTGGCCTGCAGTACTGCACCCTAACCACTGTGCCACCTTGGCTCTTACAAAAGGTACCACTTTTGTAAGACAGTAACAGCGTTCATGTACCTTTGCCATATAGCTATGCTGGCCACATGAATACAGAAATTGTCTTTCGACAATGCTGGCTCCCTCGGCCAAGAAACGGAGATAGGCATCGCACCCTAGAGTCACACACAACTGACAGGGAAACCTTCCTTTTTAAAATGATTTTACCTAGTTTGGGTAATGAAACATCTGCAAAAAACAACAACAACAACAACAACAACAACAACAACAGTCAAGCTCAGGGAGCTCCAAGGACCTCATCAAATATAAAGAAATTTAGCTGAGCAAATTAAAAGAAGAAAACCAATTAGAGAAAGTACTTGGGCCATTAAAACTAAAAGAGCAAAAGAGATATAATAGAGGAGGAGAAATACACCTTGCAGACAAATAGAAAGGAATTCTCTGCCTCTCTATTTCCTGTCTCACCGGTAAGGAAGATCCCCAAGCCTTTAGTGACTTCTCAGGAAGTGAATTTGTAAAAAAGACTGCAAAGCAAATTAGGGGAAATATTCCAGGACATCTTCGCTGACCTGATGCCATCCACTGGAGAGTTCTTAAGGATCTCAAGTGTAAGATTATTGACCTCTAGCAAAAATATGTAACTTGTCTCTCAGGTTGGGCTCAGTGCCAAGGACTGGATGGTAGCCAATGTGATACCAATTTTTTTTTTTAAAAAAAAGGATGTGGAGATCCAGGAAATGAGAGGTTGGACAGCTCTTTAGTGCCATCCAGTGCCAGATGTTTGCAGCCAAGAGATGATATAAATGAAGCACACAGAGGAACAAGCATTATCCAGTAACATCCAGTTTCTTTATAGAAGTGAAGTTGTTGGGATGCAGATTTGCAACAAATGAGCAAAAGTACTTTATGGCTTGCATAGTTAACTAATTATTGCAACAGGCAGGGATGTCCACTGACTTATATTTTTTCCAAGCAATCCCCATAATAAAAGGGGATTGAATATGTCTATGGTCAGCTCCATAAAATACTATTATCTTGAAATTTCAAGGTTACTCCCAGGTTGGGGATGGGAGTGATGTGGTGGCCTGGAGGTGGAGTTCTCACCTCACAATCCGGAAGCTGTGAGTTCAATTCTAGGTGGCGGCAGTTCCTCTCCAGGCACAGTGAGTAATTGTCTGCTGCAAACTCCACATAGGCATCAGGAAGGGCAATGCCAGCCGGATCTCCAGCATGGGTTTTCCCTTTGATGCTTGCTTGCTATCGGCTGCCATAGTAATGGGGAGGGGCAGACATGGCATTGGGGTGCTGCTGTGATGAAGGCCCATGTGAATTAAAAGGGAGGTGTGCTCTCAGGAATTACTGCGCTGCTGAATGGAGTTGTTTATGCCCAGTCAAGGCCAACCACACTAGAACTATAGATGAAGAAAAACACCAGAATATGTGCCCCACATGACACTAGGCGGGACATGGATTGGACATGCAACCTGGGTCCCTAGGGGGAGGGATTTGAGGAAACTTTCAATATGTAACTTTCAAGCCTTTTGGTTCAGATCTTGCTTTTCTTTCACTGCTATCATTTCAAACTCAGTAAAAGTACCTCTTCTCTACTTCAATGGAGTCAGGAGTTTTCTTTCTTGGGTTTTGAATGGAGGCAGGCCTGACATTAAGCAAGGTCTGCTTTATTGTCCAACCCGGAGACCTAGTCTATTGAGGGGCCTGAGCCAGTAGTGTATTAACCATTAAGCAGACTAAGCACATGCTTATGGCACCAGGGCCAAAGGGGGCACCACAAAGTTGAGAAAGGAAAACAAAACCAATGAAGATTTCTACAGTACGTACAAAAGAGGGGAACCAAGATTTGTCAGTACTTAGGGCACCAGTGAGCCTTAATCTGCCACTGGGCTGAGCACACAATGTCAACCCACGGGAGTGACCAGGAAGACTGGGGAGCCCTGGGTTCAACCTCCCTCCAGCCACACCACTGCTGGGAGGAGACAGAGAGGCTGGAGGAGTTGCAGCTCAAGGAAAAAACAGGTCTGAGCCAGATAGTCGCTGGGCGTAAGATGCATGGAAGACCTGGAAGAGCACATCCCACCCCACCCCGGCGGTAACTGTCACCAGACACCAGCAGGGAGATGATGCCTTGCAGGAAGCTGACAAAGAGGACATTTGGCCAGTAAACACTCCAGCTCCATTCAGCCACCCCAACTCCACCCTGAATAAAGAGATTACAGGAATCTTTAAAAAAAAAAATCTCGGACTGGGCATCTGCATGTTTCCAAGTCTAGTTAGTTGGGATCTTGGAGGTTCTAATTACAGAGCAATGTGTAAAACACATTATGGACTAAAATGTGCCTGTGCTTGAACTATTCATAATTTTCAAATACACGTTCTTTTTTATATCCTATATATATAGGATTCATTTCTTATTTTGGCTTGAAATGCTATCTTAACCACTTTTATGACATATCTTGATTAATTCAAAATTACTTTTATAATTCAGGATTTTAAAGATAAATGCTGCATTGAAGATAATAAAGAGAAAGCACCATTAAACAACTTGTTTCACAGCAGAAAACCAGACATAAAATGCTTTCATTTCGTTCATGAATAAATCATACATTTTCCTAAAGAAATTGCATGTTTAAATAAGGACAGGTGAGGTCTGTGCTTGCAATAAATCTTCAAAGTTCTTCAAAAATCTTTTTTTTAAAATTATTATTTAATAAATATCAACCTACAGTACATTGCATACCCCTAAAATTCTACTGAAATTCAGTTGAGTTACATCGATTGAAATGTACTTATGCCATGAATCAGATGTGGCTTGGGTAATGAAATATTTGCCTGTGCTGCACAGCTGTATGATATGTCCATCTTAATACATTTTTATTTCAAATCTGAGATTGCACAGCTGGTCCTGCATACCAACTTAAATATTTTTTCAATGTTTTCTGAAAAGCAGTTAAATAAACTAATCATGTTTGATCTTGACAGGTAATTGTATCATGTGAACAATTCTATTTTTTAAAAAAAATTAAACCTAAAATCTCTCACGCTGTCTAGCTTTAAACTTTGTCAGATAGATTTTTTTCCCCTCTGTCAACAGCTGTGTTCATACGGGAACAATCAGTCGGGGATCAGAGGTAGAATATCCATCATTTTATCACTCTCCTTTTCTCTTGTAAAGAATCTAAAAAAGAAAAGAAAAAGAAAAAAAAAAGTATGAGAGAGATGATTTAAAGTGAGATAGTGGGTGTTGGAAGGAGATAGTTTATTACTGTTGTGGTTGGTCTCACAGTCTGCCAGTTGTTTAGAATGGATCTGGCATTTTTTATCCACTTTCAAAACTTTCCTGAAGATCTGGGATAGGCAGATGTTGATGATTGATGGCGTTAAAGGTGTGGTCACAGGGGAGAAGGAGCAGCAGGAGGAACAGGATGATTTAAAATTGCAGGCCACCCACCTTAGGTTTTTAGGTTTTATTAGGATTTGTATGCCACCCACTCCCTAGAGACACCTATCAACAATTCTGGGCAACACAAACAGACAAAGAAAATGCAGTAAAATCAATAAAACAAAAGATAAAAGCTGACAAGTGTGATGAAGTGAAGGATCTCACCCTCTTTCACCAAAGGCCCACATGAAGAGCTCACAGCTCTTCTAAACAACAGCAGAATGCTGGCCACCAAATCTTGGGGACATCTTTTTCCAGAGGGCAGATGCTGCTACGGAGAAAGCATCCTTCAGAGATACCTTCCTTAATTGAAGGAATGCAAAGCATGCCAACCTGGCAGGATTGAATCAACCAGGCAGATGTTATGGCAGACAGGTGGACCTTCAAGTAACCAGTCCCTATGCCATATATCCATGCTTTCTTTTCTGTAACATGCATTATATACCAACTCATCTGTGCATTCATACTTGCCCTGATTCATAGATAGACGCTTTCACAGTGTCTCCCATGATCCACTGATAAACATTCCCATCTCGCTTGCTCTATCAAAAGAGCTTCTAAAGAATTTCCCACTTTTCCTTTACCTGCATTCCAATACTTAAAAGATTGTGTTTTTAATAGCCTTTGCATACGTGAGGAGAAAAGCATGGGGGGGCACCATTTGGGGAGAACAGGGAAGGAAGGGGAATTGAGAATCCGGTAACAAATATGGCGCACAGGAAGTGAGGAGAAGATTGATGGACACCCAACAAGGATAACAAGAAGGTGAAAAGGCAATGTGTAGAAAACCAGACTGGGATAGGCATACAGCTTATTGGAAATGTCCTGTAGAAAACATATAATACTGATATGAAATAATAGTTCCCAGAATTAATAAGAGTAACCGTTTGCAACAGTAATTTCAGACCAATATAAGTAAGAGCCGAAGTGGCCCAGTGGTTAGAGTGCAGTACTGCAGGCCACTTCATCTGACTGCTATCTGCAGTTTGGCGGTTCAAATCTCACCGGCTCAAGGTTGACTCAGCCTTCCGTCCTTCTGAGGTGGGTGAAATGAGGACCCAGACTGTGGGGGCGATATGCTGACTCTGTAAACCGCTTAGAGAGGGCTCAAAGCCCTATGAAGCGGTATATAAGTCTAACTGCTATTGCTAATATAGGCATGAAGGCTAGAGTGATACTTCGTATACCATTTTTTTTCCCAGTCTTGGCAATTTAAAGATGTGTGGACTTCAGTTTGCAGAATTCCTTCTTTAAGAAGCATGTCTCTTAAAATTGTCAAGTTTGAACAGCAATGCTCCATATAGATTGAATGGTCAGCTCAAGATGCAGTTATAAACATGTTTTTCCCAAAGACAACATTTTTACATCTTTGGTACCTTTGTAAAAAAAAAAAAAATCATGTAATAGTTAAGAGAAAAAGTTGTTTCACGGTATACTTGATAGAAGGCCTGGCTTCTTTAATTAATGAACTCTGCATATATTATGCTGAATGCAAAAAAGCATTGGTACATTGCACTTGTGCAAGCAGTAGTTACAGAAGTAACCTTGTGATAAAACTGCATCATGATACAGCATAATGGCATTTTTTTCTTCAGGTTTTTTAAATGCATTTGAAATTGTCTCTTTGGATTACACTTCCCTAATAAGACCTGAAATATAGGCAAAAGTTGCTGCCACCAGCTTCACTATATTGTGTATTTCAAGCCAGTGTGTTTTGTTTCGTTTTCTCCCAAGCAATTTTATGGTTTCGTTGTACAGGGTTTTGCTAGGTATCTCTTTTCTTGTTGTAATCTCTGAAGTGAATGTGAATTTCACGCGGGATTTTGATAGAAAACCTGAAAGTGGTATTTGAAAGATATATCAAAATCTTGTTAAATCAAAATTGGCTGATCCATTTGTAATTTAAAGGTAAATCACTATTACATAGACAGCTGTGCAAGTAATTGATATCATTTTTTCTGACAGTTATGGACTACTGTGATTATGCAAATCTTGAAATGTGCATCCAGCCTTCGCTTTTATATAGAATAATGCAAAATATTGAACTTCAATTATGTAAGGATGGAACACCTCATCTTTTCATTCATTCCAATCTTCTCAAATAAATATTGTGTGTGTGTGTGTGTGTGTGTGTGTGTGTGTGTGTGTGTGTGTGTGTGTGATGTCAAAGCACCCAGTGTGCCCAAATATGTGAGGGAGCATCCATCCATCCATCCATCCATCCATCCATATATATTTGTTTTCATAGATTTTCACGGGTATAGGTATGCAGGTCTTGGCGTATTCGGGTCTTTTCCTGTGTAAGATTGACAGTATCATGACAATGTTTCGAAGAGGTCACACTCGTCATCTTCAGGCTGGTGCCTTTGGCTTTGTGCTTGTGCGAGAAAAGCGTGATCAGAGCTGCCGTTTTTCTATAAATATAGGTGAGGGCGTGTGGAATGTTGGCTTTGTTGTTTTAAATGGATTAGTTGGCTGTGTTTGGATTTTAATTTCCATATTTCCTGCCTGCTTGTTCCTTCTATAATATTTAATATAATATCTGTAATATTTGAAATGCTACACCCTCCAAATCCTTTCAGAATGAAACAATCTTCCAAAGATAATGCTGAAGGATGGAACTTAAAGCAAACCAACCAGCCTGTAAGAGGACAGAGGACAGACTTTATAGGTTTGGTTAATCAGAGGGCAGTGATGTGTTGGGGGCATTTGGTAACCATGATTAGCAAATAAATGAGTTACAAAAGGAGAAAATTGAGATTGCCAAACACTCTTTAGCAAGGAAATATTGTTTCCCTAAATACATGTGACTTTGATACATCTAAGCATTTTCTTGAGGAAAAATTCTTTCCTAATCCTCTGGATCTACTCTTGAGTTGGTATGAACCACATGGAAGCTGCATTTATCATTGAAGTGCTTTATGTAGATCGATAAATGAGTATGCCGAACATGCATGGCCGCTTGATAGAATTTATTTGCATAGTACATGGAAATACACGGTCTGATTAATGTGCTTTGATTTTAACTATGTCAGATGACGCCACCCTTTTCCTGGGTCACTTTCCGTTCAAATCCAGATGGGCGGAGAACAAAGCTTGATCATCTGTTTCTGAACAAAGAAAACCCAGTTGTTGTTAAGGCAAATCCTGCAAGATCTTTGGCTTCACAGGATTTGCCTTAATACAAATATCATTCTCCAACCATAACCCCATGATATATAAGAAATTCAGATCCACTTCTGTTGTGATATAGAACAATTGTGCTGCCCCAGCAGTATATGGGTACTTGAGAGACCGCCAGCTGCCAATTACCTCCCAAAGACCCATTAGATCACACAGGGTCGGCCTCCTCCGGGTTCCGTCCACCAGCCAATGCCATCTGGCTACTACCCGGCTGTGGCTGTGTGATTCTTGGCTATTTTAACTACTTGTATTGTGTTTTATGTTCCCTTTCCCCCCTTTGAGTTGTTCGCCGCCCTGAGTCCCTCCCGGAAAAGGGCAGCATATAAATAAAACAAATCTAAATCTAAATCTATATAGCTAGTGTAGGAATTAAGAACTGTCTCCTTTAAGAAACTACCTCATGGGAAATGCAGGCAGAGACTGCTTTATGGGAAATGTAGTTCCATGACATGTGATCACATCTCTATTTATGATTGGCCACCAGGGCATCTTGCCCACATGCAAAGTTTATAGCTGGGTAGTTCAATTGCTTTTGTGAACCGGAATAGCAGCATTGTACATCTCCACTCAGCATGGGGATAAAATCATCATCATCATCTTTTTATTGGAGGGGAGCGAAAACATCACCATCTTTTTACTGTTCTGCTCCAGGCAATGAGGTTCTGCTCAGGCACCCAGTTAACTCCACATTTAGGAATCTCTTTCAGATCACATTTATTATCAGGCATCCTTAATAACAAAATTTACAGTTCAGTGTTAAGATTCTTCTGACTTTCCATGATCGGTCCCATCACGTAGTGTAAAAAGATGATGATTTTATCCCCATGCTGAGTGGAGATGTAGAATGCTGCTATTCCGGTTCACAAAAACAATTGAACTACCCGGGTATAAACTTTGCATGTGGGCAAGATTGGCCCGGTGGCCAATCATAAACAGAGATGTGATCACATGTCATGGAACTACACTTCCCATAAGGCAGTCTCTGCCTGCATTTCCCATGAGGTAGTTTCTTAAATGAGACAATTCTTAATTCCTATCCTAGCTGTATACTGCTGGGGCAGCACATCAATCATAATTACATGTAGGCATGATTGTGCTCAGATCGTCATAGAAAGTCTGATAAAGAATAAAATCAATTCCTTATTTTATAATTGGGCCTATAAGATATTGTGGTCTAGCCAACAACTGTAGACTTTCTTGATGTTTTTCTTTCCATATATACACACTCCCTAATCCTTCTTAGTTTGTGGGTCTGAACAAGTGAGCCAAGTACTATAATCCTTTGAAGCTTCCATGTAAATAGTTCCAAATTAAACCTCTACCTTCCCAAATCCTTCTCATTCCACTATAGCTTATATGGGGGAAACGTAAATGGCTGAGGGTGATTTTTGCTTCAGTCTGATCTCTTACTTGACATCACATGCCAGTCAATCTTCCTAGGCAATTCTGTTTGCAAACTGCTCTATTAAATGTTACATAGTAAGATAAATAGCATTGTACCCTGGCCGTATCAGATTGAAGCAAATGGCCAAACTCCAATTGATTATTTTTTTTTTATGGAAATGCATCAATTGTACGCATGCTGCAACACAAATAGCTGAAACAACTAAAATACTTTCTCAAGTATAAAATTCAGGAAAACTATATATTACAGATTTACATCTGGCATGAGAATTTCTGACATTTTAATTGAAATTTATTTGCTCTGAATGAAAGCAGAGAAGCAAAGAAAAATGTGAGTTATACAAGCAATCCTTGTCAATGAAAATTTATTGGGAACATTCTATTGTGCTAAATCTCTTTCTCTCTCTCTCTTTCCTAATAGTGCTGCCCAGCCATACCTGTGGCAACCCTGGGGAAATACCTAAAGGCATTCTTCATGGCACAAGGTTCAATATTGGAGATAAAATCCGATATAGCTGCATCGCAGGCTACATCCTGGAAGGCCATGCTGTGCTGACATGTTTCATGAGTCCTGGAAACGGAGCATCCTGGGATTTCCCAGTGCCATTTTGCAGAGGTAAGGCTTTAGAAATAGCACAAACCTTGCCTTGGAGATGGGAAGCAAGGACATAACGAACAACTAGGCTGGCATTCCTTCATTGTCACCGAGCTAGCATACACTGAGCCAGGACAAATACATGCCCATATGGTGTTCCCACCATAAATGAGCACAGCTAGAACCAGGTGCTTGTGATAATCTCTGCTGAATAAAACACAAAATGTTGTGCTTTTAGAACAGATGTTACTCTTTTAATGGAAGTATCCCCTTCCCAGTCTGAACCAACTCATTTATACGGGAATCAATTCCAATTTTGAACAGTTAGGGGTGTTCAGCATAAGGAAACTAGATGAAAATATAGTATAAATTGAGTTGGAAGAACAGGCAGCAGGAAAAGGAACAAAACAGAGAAGAGTTTGGATGTTATATTTGATATGGCCAGCTATGAGACAAATGATTGATCCTTTCACTGGGAAAACAGTATTCATTCCCCTGATAATAAGCTGGCACGCATTCTTCTGGTGTATTGTTCTGCAGTGGTTCTCAAATTATCATCAAGGAGCTGGATCGTCCCTATGGAACGATCTCCCCGTGGAGATTCGTACCCTCACCACCCTCCAGACCTTCCGCAAAGCCCTCAGAATCTGGCTATCCCGTCAGGCCTGGGGCTAAGACTGTAACCCACCCGAATGGTATGAATGTTGTGTTTTTTAATTATGTATTGTCTTATATGTTAAAAAGTTTGTCTCCCCCTCCCTCTTGGATTGTGAGCTGCCCTGAGTCCCCCCAGGGAAAAGGGCGGCATATAAATAAACATCTATCTATCTATCTATCTATCTATCTATCTATCTATCTATCTATCTATCGATCTATCGATCTATCGATCTATCGATCTATCGATCTATCGATCTATCGATCTATCGATCTATCGATCTATCTATCGTTTTGTCTGAATGGTTTGTGATGACCTTAAGGAATATGAACATTTCAGAAAATGCAACACAATAATATATAATTGATTGACTAGATAGCAGTAGCAATAGCAATAGCAGTAGACTTATATACCGCTTCATAGGCCTTTCAGGCCTCTCTAAGCGGTTTACAGAGAGTCAGCATATCGCCCCCAACAATCTGGGTCCTCATTTTACCCACCTCGGAAGGATGGAAGGCTGAGTCAACCCTGAGCCGGTGAGATTTGAACCGCTGACCTGCTGATCTAGCAGTAGCCTGCAGTGCTGCATTTAACCACTGCGCCACCTTGGCTCCATAGATAAGAGAATGACAATTCAGCTTCTTATTTCTCCAAATTTCCCCATCATCCTCAGAGGTAGAAAGAGGTGAGCGCTAATGCAAGAGAAGGCTACTTATGTGTCACAAGAGAGTCTTTATGGAGTCCAATAGTGTCTTACTGGAAAAAATGACCAGCCATCCCAATGGCATTCCACATAAATACTTTGATTTCCTTCACATGGCTTCTTCATTTGCATGTATGGATACCCCAGTCCTAAGCACCGAGTTCCTAAAATGCAGAGCAAATGGCTTTACTATTTGCTCAGTAGGGAAGTACCTAAAGCAACATCTGCCTGGTAATCATGCATGGACAGTCCTCGAGAGGCAGAAGGTGGCACATTTAACGCTACGGAACTGCTTTTGTTGCCAGTTTGTTTCTGTGTCTGATTGGTACCTTTAAAAACCTTCATAGCATGAAACCAGGATATCTGGGCTACCATCTTGCCCCAATGGGATTGGTTTGCCCCACTTGCACTTGCAGAAGAGGCCTTCTGAAGAACCAAGGTGGCGCAGTGGTTAAATGCAGCACTGCAGGCTACTTCAGCTGACTGCAGTTCTGCAGTTCGGCTGTTCACATCTCACCGGCTCAGGGTTGACTCAGCCTTCCATCCTTCCGAGGTGGGTAAAATGAGGACCCGGATTGTTGTTGGGGGCAATATATGCTGACTCTGTAAACCGCTTAGAGAGGGCTGAAAGCCCTAGGAAGCGGTATATAAGTCTAACTGCTATTGCTATTCTTTGGACTCCATTAGCCAAGGAAATTTAGTTAGTTAGTGAGGTCAAGGAGAAGATCCTTCTATGCCATGGCCCCTGTCCTTTGGAACATTTTGCCTCTGGAGATGAGAACTGCCTCTACCCTTCTGACTTTTGGAAAGGCCTTAAAACCTGGCTCTGCTGGTTGACTAGGGACCCCGATGAGGGCATGCTATGCTGGAGGAGGAGGTTGATTGAGTGGTAGACAAAAATCAATCTCCTGACTAGGCTGTGCTTTTGCTTTAACCTTTTATTTAATCATTTGCCAACCTTAATTTTAATGTTTTTAATCATTTGATATTTAGGCCCTGACTCACTTAGCAATAGCAATAGCAGTTAGACTTGTATACCGCTTCATAGGGCTTTCAGCCGCTCTCTAAGCAGTTTATAGAGTCAGCATATCGCCCCCACAGTCTGGGTCCTCATTTCACCCACCTCGGAAGGATAGAAGGCTGAGTCAACCTTGAGACGGTGAGATTTGAACCGCTGAACTGCAGATAGCAGTCAGCTAAAGTGGCCTGCAGTAATGCACCCTAACCACTGTGCCACCTCGGCTCCTGACTTGAGGCAGTGAGACAAGCAGCATATCACTTTGGCCAAGAGATACACAAACCGTCCATCTTCCGTTCTTTTTCCCTGTTGTGATTATTTTTCATAGTGAGAATTTATGAATATATAGTTCATTTTTCGTAGTGAGAATATGTGGGTGTTGCAGCAGTGGGATTCACTAACCTTCCCTACCCGTTCGCAAATGTGAGAACGCGTGCTGCGTCTGCGCATGTGCAATGCTCATGGATTATGTCAGGGCAGGTAGGCGGAGCCTCCTGCAGCCGCCGCTACTGGTTCGCCTGAACCAGAGAGAACCGGCTGAATACGATCTCTGGGGTGTTGCTTGGTGGTCTGAAGATGCTTAAGGAGACAGTATTGCAACACTTTCAATCCACAAAAGCTTAAAGCATCAGAAAGTTTCAGTTTCACTTTATTTGTATGCCGCCCTTTTCCCTGGGGGGACTCAGGGCAGCTCACAGTTCAAAGGGTGGGGGGGAAGGACAAACAATTTACAACATAAAGGCACTACATCATTTAAGAACTCAACAGTCATAAAATTCGAGAAGGGGTTAGAGTCTTTAACCCCAGGCCAGCCGGGATAGCCAGATTTTAAGGGCGGCGCGGAAGGTCTGGAGGGTGGTGAAGGTCCGGATCTCCACGGGGAGTTCGTTCCAGAGGGTCGGAGCAGCCACCGAGAAGGCTCTCCTCCGGGTAGTTGCCAGTCTACACTGGCTGGCTGATGGAATTCGGAGGAGGCCTAAAAAGAAAAAAATATGAAAGAAAACAATTCTAATTTTGTACAATATTAAGACATTTGAGGCATCTGCCGTGAAGCATATGAACTCAGCCCCCACAGCCCCAGTGTACAATTCCTACAGGAGTTCATCATTAAATGGGATCTTCAAGTCCTTAATCATTATTATGCTTTTCCTTCCCAAAATAATTCACAAAATATAAATTTAGTTCTAGTGTTAATTTGAATGATAAGATTGCTGTTAATTATGAAGAATAATAAAGCACTGAGTTTAGCAAACTGTGTGGCTCTAGTTATGATCAAGTTCATTTAATCATAAAAGTTGGAGGCCACATTATTTAAATACTATTTTCTTTCTTTCTTTCTTTCTTTCTTTCTTTCTTTCTTTCTTTCTTTCTTTCTTTCTTTCTTTCTTTCTTTCTTTCTTTCTTTCTTTCTGCAATGATGATAAACTCAGATACTTATTTTTTTCAAGTTTTTTTTTATATATATATCAAAATGCGTGAACAATGTGGCACCTGGGTGTCATACATTCTAATACAAATAAAACTAATAAAAATAATTATTACATTTAGTCAACTTATGTATTTCCAATAATAATAGACATTTATATTAGGTTGTAGCCCATTGTTATTCAATTATTCCATGTTGTATCTTCTTATTACTTTTATTATTATAAAGTGTATACACTAATATTCCAGAGAGAGAGAAAGAGGGAGGGAGGGAGGGAGGGAGGGAGGGAGGGAGGGAGAGAGAGAGAGAGAGAGAGAGAGAGAGAGACAGAGAGAGACAGAGAGACACAGAGACACAGAGACACAGAGAGAGAGAGAGAGAGAGAGAGATTATTTTCTGAGTAAATATGGTGAGCATTAGAGATCGGTTCCTACTGGCTTGGACCAGTTCGGCCGAGAGGGTAGTAACTCATCCAGACATGCGCCCGAACCGGTTCTATGTTCAGTGCGGCCATCTTGATTTTCTGTTCTGCACATGCGCAGAAACATCATCATTGGAAAAATGTAGGTTTTCCCCCTTTTCTAATGTTGTGTGCATGTGCAGACCTTTTAATGTTCAAATGCGTACACACAAAAAAATTTGCACACCAAACCGTTAGTAATGCCGGGAGGAACCCACCTGGTGAGCATATATGTTTATGTGGAAAAATATGAGGTTAGACTGAAAACAGTGTAAATTGTTTCATTTAATTTAAAGGCAACCTAGTATACTTCCTTGTGCTGTGGGCAATAGACTATTGCACTTTTCTGCTGATTTTGCTGACTGGTAAGAATCAAGATAATTTTATGAAGATTAGAAAATCATCATTTTGCTTAATACTTTGGAAATATTTCTTCCTGTGAAGCACTTGACTGAATTTACATAGAATTTGTCTTGTTTTGGGGGAAACATGGTAGTATACAACTTTTCAGCAGTATCTATACTAAGTCATAATGACATTAAAATGATGACACATGTATCATGATTCCATTGCTCAAAGTGTGTGTAATTTGGTATTTCTGTCACAATATCTGATACAAGTTGCATTCTTTGAATTAAAACTTTTTGCACTGCTATCATTCCCTACCACAATTTCCCAATCTTCTCCCTACAGATCCCTACGAGCATTTTTCCTCCCATTTTAAAAACAAACATTGAATGTTGTTATTACTGTTCTGGGTAAGTTTCCTGAAGTTGCCCTATTACCTGGATGCATAAGTCAATGTCTTGTTTCTAAATGTTGTGACTTGAATAAATTGTCAGTTTGGCACTATCAAATATAATTTAATGACTGTAATGGGATGCTTTAAAATGTCAGCGCAGAACATAATTTCCATAAGTGGCTAATCAAATATAAACAATGCACCATCGAGATATTTTGAAGTGTCCCTGATTGTTTTCCTTTTAGGTCTTGCTGAGCAAAGAAATTCTCTCATTTATAAACTTTTTTTTCCCCAAAGACTTCTAGAATAAGATGTCTTGTAATAATGGTCCATTAGCTATTTTGCATATACTTTTAATATGGGTTACTAAATAATGTATTGCTTATAGTTCATTTGGAGCTGTCTAAAGCTGCAATTTTCTTTAATTGATAAGCCTTACATAATGTGACTGGAAATGACAATATGTCACTTGGCAGAGATTTCTAATATGACACTCAAGTTTTTAATTGCATCTTTTCTATTGCTAGCTATGAGGGATAAGGAAAAAATAAAATCTTCAAAGAACAGAGTGACAGGATTGGGGAAAAAAAAAACATCAGGTCTGTCTAATTATTGTCTCCGTAGTCTATAACGTTTAAAATATAATAATGTTTCTATCAGTTATACAGTGGTATAATGAAGTAAAAGGAATCTTAAGGCGTTTGTTAAATTTGGTCCATTGCTGGGCACGGAAATGGAATGGAACAATCTCTAGTTCCCAGTAAAATAAAATAAAAAATACTGCTTAATTGTTCACCCTGTTTCATCTATTGATTTGTTTAAACCCCAACTGTGCAAAGAAAGCAGGGTTACATCTGTGATTGCTACTTGAATAAGCAAATAAACACCCATTCTGTTTTATATGGAATGGTACCGAGGCTCATCCTTTTACCTCAGATACTGCTATGATGCTTCTTAGCTTCCTTATTCCTGGAAGGGATGAATGAAGAACCTTGGGAGCAGAGGTGGGTTCCTGCCGGCATTACTACCGGTTCAGCATGCAAAAAGATCTGTGCGTCTGCACATTAGAAAAGGGAAAAAAAAATACATTTTTCAATGAAGATTGTTCTGCACATGTGTAGAACAGAAAATCAAGATGGTGGCCCTGAGAGTCGAACCTGTTCGGGTGAATATCCGGCCAAATTACTACCTACTCAGCCAAACTGGACCAAACCGGTAGAAACCCACATCTGATTGGGAGTAAATGCCAACACTGTATATCAATAACAGGGCCACCATAGAGCTGGAAGTCATCCCGCTCTCCCAGCTAAAGGAGGATGACTCTGCCCACTGCCAGAAGTTCAATCCTGACCAGCTCAAGGTTCTCAGCCTTCCATCCTTCCGAGGTTGGTAAAATGAGGGCCCAGATTGTTGAGGGCAATATGCTGAGTCTGTAAACCACTCAAAGAGGGCTGTAAAAGCACTATGAATCAGTATATACTGTAAGTCTAAGTGCTATTGCTAAAGCATGCAGGCACTTTTAATGGATAGTAAGAAGCTGCGGAAGGAGGATGATCACTTTAGTGACAATGACAGAATCATTGTTGCACATTGAACAGGAAAAAATAACAATGGCAAACAATGCCTGCATTTCACCAGGAAACAGAAAATATAAAAAGGTGGGGGAGATAGTGCCACATGATGGTCTCCTCAGTTGGGAACTCACTTAACCTGCTACTGGAGAATTGCCCAGGATGGTTAAGTACTGTTCAGTATTTCTGAAATAGATTGAAGTATTTGGGCTATCTAGTGGCTGATGTTGTCATGCAGGAAAAAAAAAACATATATATCCGAAGCTGAAAAGACAAAATTACAATGAAAACATGGAATGCAAGAGGCATGAAGAGGGAAGCACAATTCAATGAAAAGTAAAATAAATTGACTCTAGATTGACATCTTAGGTGTTATTGAATCTAAACTGGATACTTGCAGTCGGAAAATCATACTATTTACTATCTGGAATCTGAAAAGCAAAGAAAGAACAGTATTACTTTCCTAGCAAGGAAGTCTATTGCAAAGATTCTATACATACCTGTTGAGTGACTAAATAATTTTCTTTATGTATAGCAAAGCGAGGCCTGGGGGCACTGCGTAAATCAATCCAGAGCCCGTTTCTCACCTGCAGAGGCCTTTCCTGAAGGCC
The DNA here is from genome assembly GCF_051295495.1 of Thamnophis sirtalis. Classification (NCBI taxonomy): domain Eukaryota; kingdom Metazoa; phylum Chordata; class Lepidosauria; order Squamata; family Natricidae; genus Thamnophis; species Thamnophis sirtalis. Next base: position 132,415,195 of record NW_028261386.1, read on the forward strand.
TCTGACAGCACAATGGAGGCCGGGGCAATGCACGCCAGCAGCAGCAAGCATTCACAGAAGAGCTGGGCCGGCAAGGCAGGTGTTGGGGTGTGCGAGGCCTGGTAATTAAGGCATCTCCATTTCCCCCATCCCCACACTAACTTAATTTTGACCCATATGCCTTGCCCCATCCCTGTAGCCCAGAGTTGGTGGGGTCTTAACTGGAGCTTATTTTGGGGGGGCAGGGCTTATATTGGATGCATGTGTAAAAATCAAACTAGGACTTACTTTTGGGTTAGGTTGTATTTTTGGAGAAATACAGTATTTATTAAATATATATCTAGGTGCAATTAAAACAAACTTCAGAAGACAGAAAACATTGTATATGACTTAAAATACACAATTGAAGATAAAACGTAAGAACAGCGTAGCAATTTCAGAGAAGAGAAACAAGAGAGAAAGATGGCAACGTCAAATCAGGAAAAGAATCTCCAAAATATCTTAGCTTCCAAGGATTCCAAAGGACTAGCAAAGATCTCTACAGGGAGGCTTGTTTCATGGCACGAAAGCAGCCTCTCTTCTCCTCACTTCAATACCCCAAATCACACAAAGCGTAGGGTTTGAAAGCAATTTTCCCCTGGTAGATCAAACTGGTTGGGCTGATATTGACAAGAGAGGGAAGTGGATTGTGAACAATTTTGTTTAATATGATGGTTATCCAAATGTATGATCCAGCAACAGATGCAGAAGAAAAGGAAATGGCTTCAGCTCATTCATTTCAGAAAGAAAGTATATATTTGCAAAGACCTCAACTTTCTCATGCTCCCCTTGTTTCTGCCCAAACAAGCAGACATTCAACTAAAATAGTTTCCCCAAGACAAAGGGTAATATAGCCATAATGTTGGCATAAGGATGTTTGGCTTATTCAGAGGAGAGACAGTTTTTATGAACTGATATATTTGGGATGCACACATATTCCAAACTGGAATATGTCATAACTGCTATCTGCAGTTCAGCGGTTCAAATCTCACCGGCTCAAGGTTGACTCAGCCTTCCATCCTTCCGAGGTGGGTGAAATGAGGACCCGGATTGTTGTTGGGGGTGATATGCTGACTCTGTAAACTGCTTAGAGAGGGCTGAAAGCCCTATGAAGCGGTAGATAAGTCTAGCTCCTATTGCTATTGCTATTGCTACTATGTCATCTCAACCAGTCTCCTGGTGTGCCCAAGGCTTACCTGTCCTACAAATTCATCCCTAGACCATGTCTGTTCTCATGCTGACTCAGGGTTTCCTCATATCTACCTATACATTTCTTTGAGAATTTCCTGCATTCCCCTGACCTTCATCCAAAGTTGGAAAAGCACCACCCACGCAGTGAACAGGCAAGGGGCTGCTCAACCATCTTCTACAGAATGATGTTCTGACCTAGGCTTCCTGATTCAGTAAAAAACACACGATTAATTCCAAAGACCCTCTTTTTATTCAAAGGCTGTGAATTATATCCATTCACCGCCTGTGATAAGTCCCAAATAGTTCTACAGTAGGTTGCCAAAGTCCTTCGGGATAAGTCTCGTAAGCACTCATCTTTATCTTCTTTGAAATGCTGCCAATGACTTAATTGGCAATTAGCTTGGCAAGGCCACATGGAGCAAAGTGTCAAAATGAAGTTTCAGAAGATAAACAGACCAGCATGAACCAAGTTGCTTCCTGCAAAGGCTCATGTGCCTTTGGCCCTCCTTTATGTCCTATGGGAGGGGCCAATCACCTCCAAACATTACTCCCAAATTGTCCTTTCTTAACTGTTCTTGCCTTCTGGCAGCTCTGTGCATGCACGCACTGGAAACAGGGGGAGCCTGTTCTTGTGCCTCGCTGCTGTCCGACTCTGGAGGCTCCGGAGGCAGGACTTAACTCCCAGATGGCCTTGTCCCCCTCTCTGTCTCCAACACAGAGCCCTCATCCAAGCCTTCCCCAGACTCCAGGGCTGGCCCATGTTCTTCCCCAACCTCTTCACTGTCCGACTCTGCTGCCAGCTCCACAGGCTGCATGCAGACCACAAGAAGTGACTAATGTTTTGTTTACAGGATTAGGTTGCTGGATCAGGCCAAAAAATATATTCCAGTTTTGGTGGTGGCACATAGAATGGCCAAAGCTCTGGGGATCTTGTTTTTTGTCTTGTATTATACAATTGTATCACAGCGGCCAGTTGTTTCGCCGGATTTGGCATTGGTTACTAGTCTGGCCCCACCCAGGGGCCTAGGGCGTCATAATGTATTTTTGTAATATGCGTGCAGATCCAAGCAGTGCGGCTTTTTGCATTTGACTGATGGTGATTTTGTCAATTTTTAACTGTTTCAAATGTACTTCCAGTGCTTTTGGAATAGCACCCAGTGGGCCAATTACCACTGGAATGACCACTGCTGGTTTGTGCCATAGTCGTTGAATTTCAATTTTTAAGTCCTGGTTAAATAACCTCTTTTTTTCTGGCTCTGAGTTGTAGTAACAGGCCATTATGGCACGGTTTTCATCTGCACTATATTTTTGTCGTTTTGTTGGCTGGTCCACTTGTTGATGGATGTCCAGGGACCTCAACATCTGCCGTGGCCCTTTTTAACCTGTGCGATGACCAATGTGGTATAGAATTTTTATTTGTTTCTTTCACCATATTATATGGGTTGGCGGTTTTTTTATGGGGCCAGGTTGCCAACCTGCCCCCAACCCTCCTCCTTTCTCATCCGGGCTTGGGACCAGCAACGGCAGAGTTGTTGTTGTTGTTGTTGTTGTTGTTGTTGTTATTTTAGCTGAATGTCTGCCTGTCTGGGCAGAATTCAGGAGGGTACAATGCGGTGAGATCTTCTAAAGGTTGAATTCTTTCTGTAATGGGTGAGTTGAAGGCTTATGATATATTTGAAGGATTCTATTTCAACTGTATTGATATACTGTTGCTGCACAAAGCATTTAAAGCAAATAACATTTAAAAAAAAGTATTCAATTTAAGGTGATAATAAAAGAATTTTCAATTCCCATCTATATCTCAAACAGACAAGATATTGGAGTATAATCTATGAAGGCTTTTTTTTTTCCCCCCAGCTCACCTGCTGTGATGTCTCTACACAGTAGGTTCCACTTAGCTATGCTTTGCCCTCTCCTTCACTTTTATGGGAATAAGGCTCCAAGCAGACTCTGAATAGACACACTTCCCTAACCACTAGACACAAATGCCCTTGAGAAATGATGCATCTCTAGACAACTGATTGTTTCCATCCAATTCCACCTGTTATAATATTTGCTTAGGCAGGCTCTCAATGGTATATTTTGTTCTTAAGTCAAAAGGTTCCAAGCGAACCATGAAAAGTAATTTGTATTTTGCTAGCAGGGATAAAACACATAACTCATTCTTTTTTCTGCATTTTTCTGTGTTTGGCACATACAACTCTGGTGTTCCTTCTTCAGGATCTTAAACCCATTATCAAATTCAAAAGATATATAGATATATAGTAAAAAAGTACATGGGGGGGGGGGGAAGGCACAAAAAATAATCTTTCAAAACCTCCAAAACTAAAATAAAGCCAATTAACCATAAGTGGAAAAATACATCAGGACAATACCGGTAGTCCTTGATTTATGACCGCAACTGAGTCCAAATTTTATGTTGCTAAATGAGATATTTGTTAAGTGGGTTTTGTCCTATTTTACCATTTTTTTTTCTTGCCACAGTTGTTAAGTAAATCATCACAGATGTTGAATCGCAGTTGTTGATTGAATCTGGCTTCTCCATTGACTTTGCTTGTCAGAAGGTTTCAAAAGTGATCACAGGACTCCAGGGCATTGTGACTGTCATAAATAGGACCCAGTTGCCAAGCATCTCAATTCCTCAATTGCCAAGCCGAGGTGGCGCAGTGGTTAAATGCAGCACTGCAGGCTACTTCAGCTGACTGCAGTTCTGCAGTTCGGCTGTTCAAATCTCACCAGCTCAGGGTTGACTCAGCCTTCCATCCTTCCGAGGTGGGTAAAATGAGGACCCAGATTGTTGTTGGGGACAATATGCTGACTCTGTAAACCGCTTAGAGAGGGCTGAAAGCCCTATGAAGCGGTATATAAGTCTAACTGCTATTGCTAATTCTGATCATATGGCCATGGGGATGCTGCAATGGTTGTGTGAAAAACGGTCATACGTCACGTTTTTCAGTGCTGTTGTAATTTTGAACGGTCACTATTGAAGTGTTGTAAATCAAGGACTACCTGTGGTTTACTGTGCAAAAAGTCCTGCATTTATGTGGCTTCGGGAATCTTAAACCATCCCCTGCCACCAAAGACTAACATTTTTTTTTTTCCCAGAGAAAGTCAGAAGATAAATTTAATAGTAGCCAGAGCTTATGTCTTCCATGCACAACCTTAAGCATTTAGAAATTAAAGGAAAGAATTGGTTGAATAGGACATTCCTCTCCAATTTACTGGAAAGGAAAAAAAAAACATTTTAGGGATCAAATCATTCTTGAAGAGGATTAAAACTCATCAAGTGAAAATGTTGAAATAGCAGTAATTTTCACCCATCACTAAATAATTTGAGAAAAATGGCACATTTAAAGATGAATGAAATCAGTTCAGAGAGACATTTTGAGAATATGTGAATGGCAAATCAATGCCGTAACAAAACGGGACAAAATTATTGAGAGCATCCTGGGGGGGGGGGGGGGGAAACCTCAGAAAATTGAAGGGGTGAAATTAATGTGAAGCACTTGAAGCCCATTAGTCATCAAAACTGCCGCATGGCATATGTCATTATATATTGTTTACCTCTTGCATTTTTCTGTGCTTTTTAAGATTGGCAGCACTAAAGCAGTAAACAGGTAAACATGTTAGAAAAAAAAATATTCCCCCACTTCCAAGGTCGTCTATGATTTAGTCCAAATCTAATATTCGTGTTAATCTCACTGGAAATCAATTATCTCTGCATTAGTTTTCTGTGGTGAAATACTGCATGTCATTTATGAACGTATTTTCTTTGCTGAAGCAGAAGGTAAAATCAATGGTAGTATCTGAAATTTAAAAAGCATATTTTCCACCTGAATTCTCCTTGTCAGACATAACAGTAAAAGGCAGCACTACACAATATAGATGGTATATATTGTGAGTGTCCTTAGTTGTGGATGGCTAGTTGTGGATGGTATATTTTGGGAGTGTCCTTAGTTATGGCTGGTTTTAAATCAGTGTTTCTCAACCTTGGCAACTTTAAGAGGTGTGGACTTCAACTCCCAGAATACATACATACATATATATATATATATATATATATATATATATATATATATATATATATATATATATATATATATATATATATATATATATATATATATATATATATATATATATATATATATATATATATATATATATATATATATATATATATATATATATATATATATATATATATATATATATATATATATATATATATATATATATATATATATATGTACGGTATATGATATATGTACGGTATATGACACTATCAGAGGTGGGTTCCTACCAGTTCGCTCTATTCGGTAGAAACAGTTCGTCAAATCTACCGAACCGGTTAGAAGAGGTCCCACCAGTGGACCCGGAAAGCAGGCCACACCTACAGAAGAGGTTCCAATTTTTTTTGAAACCCACCACTGGTCCTTGGATACGATTATTCTACACTATCATGCTCCTATTTATAAAACTCAGGGCCTCTGTGAAAGGCAAGGATGATTACTGCGTTTGTGGTGCAATCAGAACATTGTGTGTGTTGAAGTTGTTTTAACGCAAACCAAAGATGCCTTTTAAAAAACAAGTTTACATCCTATTCTTATGCATGCCAGTGCTGTGTGTGAGGTCATTTAAGGTGGTTCTGACAAGTGTCGTTGGTGTCTTCATATCCGGTCACATGGGCGGCAAGCCACTCCCATCCAGTCACATGGGCGGCAAGCCACTCCCACAAAGGAGGCCACACCCACAGAGTAGGTTCGAACAATTTTTGAAACCCACCACTGGACACTATGTATGCTTCGCTTGAGAATTCTGGGAGTTGAAGTCCACACCTCTTAAAGTTGCCATGGTTGACATACATTGGTTTTTACCCCCTTTCTCTACTTTTCCTGAAAGGAAGATTAAAAAAGAACTTTAAAAAGAACTTTGAGGGCCATATCATAAGGAAAAGCAAGAAAAGAAAAGGGCTTGGCCTATTGTCCTGAGAAGACATGGGATATTAGAAAAGAAGAAGAGAATTCCAGAAGATCTTTGCCTTGGTCTCCTCCCCAGAAAAGAAAACAATAGAATAGAGCTGGAAGGGAACCTTGGAGGTCTTCTAGTCCAGCAACCTGCTCAAACAGGAGAACCTATACCAGTGATGGCTAACCTTTTGCAGACCGAGTGTCCAAAGTGCATGTGAAGCCCCAAAATGCAAGATGCGTGCGGCCCCCATGCATGCACCACCCATGCCTGCGTGCATGTCCACCACCCCCGTCCCTGCTCTGCCCTGCCTCCTGCATGCGGGCGTACCCCCCATGCACGCACACACACCCCTGAATAAGCAGCAGAGACCTGAAGACCAGTGGGAGGTGTGTGCGCATGAGCAGCTGAGCTGAAATGGGGCAATGGATTGCATGCCCACAGAGAGGGCGCTCCGTGCCACCTGTGGCATTCATGCCATAGGTTCGCCAACATGTTGTGATTGAGGGAGGGATTCTTTCCTGATTTCTTCTTTTTTGATACCTTTTCCTCTCGATACCTTGTCTGGGGGGGTACTGTTTTTTTGAGAGGGCTGTCTCCTTTTATCTGTCTCTTTAACTGTTTTTTCTGGCTTTTTGTTCTATTTCCTTTCCCTGGAGTTAATCAGATCTTCTGCCTGAGCTTTAGTGGGAGTTCTTGGGGCCCGATAATGCATTTGAAGAAAAACAGCTAAATCTTTTTTCAGTGACTCTACATCATGTTGGATGGCAATTAATTGTTCAAATATTGAGACCACCGTTTGCGCTGTGAGAAGGCATTGCTTTGCCATAAACTCGGTTGAATTTTCCCAGGGCAAACTCTCCATACTCTGAATTATCTGGTTGTTCTTTGCCTTTTTAGTCTTTAACTTAGACTCAATAAAGAAAGTTGTTGGGCTAGTTGTTTGTGATAAAATCTGGCAGACATTTTGTTCCCCTTCCACCCGATTGGAGAAGTCTAGTAAATGCTGATTTGCCATATCTTTTTGCCAGTCCTGTTCCAATCTCTCCAGATTGTTGGGGCTGGGGGGGGGGGTAGTTTTACTTACAGATCTCTTGCCAACAAAGAGCTCCTCAATTCGTGGTTGTTTTGCTGTCTTCACTGAAGGAAGAGATCCCGGGCTGGTGCCATGGCGTTTCTTTCTTTTTCCCATGCTTATTTAATTCTTCGGCAGCAACAAAGGTTTTTGTTTGTATTATGTTCTACGCTGTTATCTCCATCAAAAAATGTTAATTAAATAAAAAAGAATCGTGTAGGAGTACTAAAAATTGATAAAATAAAATAAAACCGGGCGGCACTACTGCAAACACGCTCCACGCCAACATGGACCTATACCATTTCAGACAAGTGACTGTCCATTCTCTTCTTAAAAACCTCCAGCGATAGAGCACCCAAGATTTCTGAAGGCAAACTGTTCCACTACTTCATTGTCCTTACCGTTAGGAAGTTTCATTCATTTCACTTCTCGCCAATTTCACTTACTTCTCACGCTTTATACAGGAAGTCCTCGACTTAGAACCGTTTGTTTAGCAACCATTTGAAGTTGCAAAGGCACCGAAAAAGGTGACTTATGACTGACCCCATTGCAGCATCCCTCGAAAGGCACATGATCGAACTTTGGGAGTTTGGCAACAGGCATGTGCTGATGAATGAATGGAATTGATGGAATGGAATTGAAAACAATGGAAAGCGAGAGCGGGGGAGGGGGGAACCTGAGACAATGGCAGCTAAAGGATAAGTGAACAGATGGTTAGGCGGGATCTGGTTGCCATGAAGGAGTTTAACTCACAGGACAAGGCCACCGACAACTGAGACTCCCGGAGGAGCTTCTAGATGGGATTTCTGAGTCCATTCCTATGACTGTTAACCAATCAAGGTGGACAGGTGCCCCCTGAGGTTTTATGAAGAAGAAATGTTGTTGTTGCTATTAAAGAGGGAGAAAAGCAGGGCCAGGCAAGCTCAGGCAAGTCAGCTTGATATTGATATTAGACAAAAATCTGATTTTTAGACAGGTGGCTTGTGAGCCTTTAGGCAATAATGCATTGCTATGCAGGAACAGGTATGGATTCATCAAGAATAAATAATGCCCAACTATTGAATCTCTTTCAATCTCTCTCTCTCTCTCTCTTTGATAGGATGATTAATTTAGTTGGCCACAGAAGTATAGTAGACATATACTGGGTTCCACCACAAAACCGTGTTCGACTAAACCGCACTTGACGAAACCACGTAGCTGACGTCATCAACAGGGCGACAACAGCGCGGAGACAGAAGCACGCTGTAAACGCTAAACCTAAAATTAACCCCTAAACCTAAACCTAACCCCCCTAAACCTAACCCTAAACCTAACCCTCTAACCTAACCCTAAACCTAACCCTAAACCTAATCCTAACCCTTAACCTAACCCTAAACCTAACCCTAAAGCTAACCCTAAACCTAACCCTAAACCTAACCCTCTAACCTAAACCTAATCCTAAACCTAACCCTAAACCTAATCCTAACCCTTAACCTAACCCTAAACCTAACCCTAAAGCTAACCCTAAAGCTAACCCTTACCTTAAGTTGAATTGGCTTGCTTTCAAAGCGCTATTTAAAGCGCCCTTCTTTCTCCACGCTCAGTGTTGTCGCCCTGTTGATGACGTCAGCAACGCAGTTTAATCGGGTGCGGCTTAGTCGAGCACGGTTTTGACGGGTCATGCACATACTGTACCTTGATTTCTGCAACCATTCTCTCACAAGATTCTGGTAAAGAAGATGGCAAAACATGGGTTGGAGAATGCTGCCATTGCTTGCATTCAGAAATGGTTGAAAAATGTACCCATTAAGTGTCTATCGGTGTCTACAAAGCAAGCTGGAAAGAAGCATTAAGTAGTACATTGTTCTGTGCATTGACTCTGTTCTGGACCCAGTGATTTTCAGCATTTTTATAAATCACTTCAATCAAAGGTTACATGTTGCAACTATCAGATTTATTACGAACTAAAAACAGTATGGATAGCAAAACCCCTTTGACTTGAAATCTTTTCCACCAATCCTTCGGCCACGACACAACAGTTTTGATGTCAAAAGGGCTGCTTCCATTTCAGTCTCTATCTGCCACAGGCACAGGACCACAAAATGGTCCTCGGTGTCTTTATGTATCATGTGCAGGGCATGTTTAGAAAAGGAACGGGTGAATTCCCTTCTGTCCTATTAAATGCGGCCATCTGGCAAGAAGTCATCTATCAGTGGCTCTCCTTAATGTGGGGTAGGGTTTGGCTTGGCGGAGATTAATATGAAGAGCTCAGCTGGACTGACAGGTGGCTAGACTGGCTGGGTGCAAGTTGTGCGTGTGAGTTCAAAAGGAGCTTAACTAAGATGTGTCAAGCACTCACAAGGTGGGACTGCAATGTGACATGACCAACAAAGAGCCAAACAACCTCACCTGCTCAGTGATTAATTCAAGCTCATTCTGAATATAGTTGTATTGTTCTTTTAGAAAAGCATCACTCTTGTTCTAAAGGAACTCAAAGAGCAGCGCATGGGCAGTGGGTGTGGGGAGAACTGTGCATAGCCCCACGTTACCACCCATCCACTGTTATTTATGGCCTAGCAAATGGCGAGCAGCAGATGGGTGATATGGTGAAGAGGAACCACCTCCTACAACGTACAGCCTTCCCAACTCCTATCACCCAGCTGTTTGCATCTGTCGACCAGTGCTTGTGATGGGGTACCATGTGGCAAAGTGTTTCTGACCACTTCATCATGCACCCTTTTCCATGTCACTATCAGTGAGAATTTATTTGCTGTTCCTGACCACCAGTACCTGTTAACTGATGAAGTGCAAAAAGCAGTTCATGGAGACTGAAGAACTGATGGCAGCTCAGTGACGAGAATCCTTCAATAGATAGAGATGTGACTTTATATTCCTCCTGCTGGGGCGATAGTGGGAAGGAAATTTGAAATTTGATAAAAATTTGTATGTCACCTAATCCCGTAGGACTCTGGGCGGCTTACAGAAACAAGATTAAAAAAAACATATAAAAATTTAAGAATAAAAATACAGTTATTAAAATTGCACACCATCAATGCTGTCTAGGTGGGGCTGGACATTAATCAACAGCCCCAGGCCTGCTGGAACAGCCAGGTTTTGGTGGCTTTTCAGAAGGCCGAGAGAATGGGAAGGGTCCGGATCTCTATGGGTAGATCGTTCCACAGGGCTGGCGCAGCTACAGAGAAGGCCCTCCCCCGGGGCCGGCATTGTCCGGCCGATGGCACCCGGAGGAGGCCTAACCTGTGTGATCTTGTTGGTCATTGGGAGGTATGTGGCAGGAGGTGGTCTCTCAGGTAGCCAGGTCCCAAACCATGTAGAGCTTTAAAAGTAATGACTAGCACCTTGAAGCGAGTTCAGAGACCAATAGGGAGCCAGTGCAGCTCGCGGAGGATGGGTGTAACATTGGTGTATCTAGGTACACCCAGTATCGCTCGCACGGCTGCATTCTGGACCAAAAGCTGCAGAACACAGCCAGTCTGCATACACAAAAACATATTTTCTTCCCCACCAGCACTAACTGCACCAGTTCCAGCTGAGCTTTTCACATTCATCTGTGTTCATCTTTTCTGCACCTCAACCACTTTATATCTTTTGTTATATTCAGGAGTTCAAGGCATATAGTATGCTTGCCTTCAATGTTTCCTTGTAACAAGAACCCTCTGAGGTAGGTAGGTTGAGGAGAGGGAGGAGGAGGGAGAGAGAGAGAGAGAGAGAGAGAGAGAGAGAGAGAGAGAGAGAGAGAGAGAGGGAGAGGGAGAGGGAGAGGGAGAGGGAGAGGGAGAGGGAGAGGGAGAGGGAGAGAGGGAGAGAGGGAGAGAGAGAGAGAGAATGGTTCAAAATTCCTTAGTGGGATTTCATGGCTAAGGACAGACCTGAACTTGTGCCTCATTGTAGTAGTTCAATAGTTTAATAACTCTACTACACTGGATAGTTCGTTTGAACCTATGAGGATTACACATGGCAAGTGATGTGCCAGCTCCAACTGTTTGCCTAGTTACAGGTACATTCACAGCTCCAAGCCCTGAGCCACAAAGGAATTAAACAAAAGCCACAGGTATGCAAATAGTAATAGCAGTTAGACTTATATACCACTTCATAGGGCTTTCAGCCCCCTCTAAGCGGTTCACAGAGTCAGCATAACGCCCCAACAGTCTGGGTCCTCATTTCACCCACCTCGGAAGGATGGAAGGCTGAGTCAACCTTGAGCCAGTGAGATTTGAACCGCTGAACTGCAGATAACAGTCAGCTGAAGTGGCCTGCAGTACTGCACCCTAACCACTGCGCCACCTCGGCTCAGATTAAAGTCTTGTCTGTTATAGGCAGCAGCTTCTAACTGACTAAGATTACAGCTGAGCTTGTTTACTTGTGGTTAGCGCCTTTTGGAAAAACCTTTTGCTGAAGAGAAAAGCAGCTGAGGAAGAGATTGTTTGTTTACACAAACTTTTGAGTGCTTGGCCTGGTATTTTGCTCCCTCTCACGGAGTAGAAAGATTTCAGAGAAAGAGACCATGAAGGAGTAAACTTACACAAAATAGGAAATGTAGATTGAAAGGAATGTTCTAGGATTGGGCAGCATACTAGGCAAATAGCTGGCATTAGATTATTCCTTTCAATGTGCATTTCTCCACTGTTTGGCCAACTACTCTCTTGTAATCTAATTCTCTCCAATGAATATAAATAAAAACATTAATTTCCTTCCTAATTATCCCAATGCCAGGCTGTGCATTTCAAAGGGCTGGGGAGTGGGGGGAAATAAAAACTGAAGTAAAATCCTAACCATAGCTGTAGTCCAGTGGTTCCCAAACTTGGCAACTTCAAGACTTGTGGACTTCAACTTCCAGAATTCTGAGAGTTAAAGTCCACAAGTCTTAAAGTTGCCAAGTTTGGGAACCACTGCTGTAGTCATATGATTTTACATTTAGCAAGTGTAGTGACCACGTTGCCAATCCCAATTGTGGTTGCCCAAGGAGGACCATTCTGTATTGTTGGTGTCACATGGCAATCTTCAGCCAATAGAAATCAGCATTAGGATTCCCAAATAGTTTTCTAAAGAAAACAAATTTCTAGTTGCTTTTGATCTAATATCCCTAGAGCAGGAAGCCAAGAGAAAGCTAAACTGAACTTGGAAAAAGGCAGCCCCTTGTGCTTTGGCGCAGCTGAATTGCAACTGGTTTGAGCCTTTCATTCATCTGATGTCTCTGTTACTCTTTCTTCTGTAATCATCTTTCCTGAACCTCTTTGGGGTTTTCTGTGGACAGGGGGTGCTTTCTGTTTATACAAGGCAAGGTTACTCGTTCTTCTTTCAAACCGTGCTTGCAGAAATTGATTTCTCTGTCACAGCTTTGATCACGAGCACCCACAGTACTTGTTTCTGGCACTCAAATCTAATCCCTTAATTGTTTTATACTTGACACATCTTCATTAACTGAAAGGGTCTTTGAGCCAGGGACTCCATCAAGTTTGGTAGACTGATATATGTTTGAATATGTATATGCACATTATGTACAGAGAGTGCATAGATAGATAGATAGATAGATAGATAGATAGATAGATAGATAGATAGATAGATAGATAGATAGAGAGATAGAGAGAGAGATAGAGAGATAGAGAGATAGAGAGATAGAGAGATAGAGAGATAGAGAGATAGAGAGATAGAGAGATAGAGAGATAGAGAGAGATATAGATAGATAGATAGATAGATAGATAGATAGATAGATAGATAGATAGATAGATAGATAGATAGATAGATGGATAGATAATAAATGGATAGATAGATAGATAGATAGATGATAAATAGATAGATAGATGATAAATAGATAGATGATAGATAGATAGATAGATAGATAGATGATAGATAGATAGATAGATAGATAGATATAAATAGATAGATAGATAGATGATAAATAGATAGATGATAGATAGATAGATATAAATAGATAGATAGATAGATGATAGATAGATGAGAGATAGATAGATATAAATAGATAGATAGATGATAAATAGATAGATGATAGATAGATAGATATAAATAGATAGATAGATAGATGATAAATAGATAGATGATAGATAGATATAAATAGATAGATAGATAGATGATAAATAGATAGATGATAGATAGATAGACAGACAGACAGACAGACAGACAGACAGACTCATCTGTACATAACATGAAAGGAGATGAGAATCTAATGAAAGAAGAGTTGATGAGATCTCTAAAGTGCATCAGTTTCGTTAATGCAGAAACATTATTTAGTCTTTTAACTTTAATCCATGCAGCTTTAAAATAATAATAATAATAAGCCACTCAAAAGCAGAAATGGAGGAAAAGGTTTCCTATACATATAGTTTGCTCCCCACATGATCCTTATTCTCTTAAGGCTTTCAGTTGCCTGTATTAAGCCTAGTGCTAAGTCTGCTATTCTACATTTTTTTATGTGCTGTTTTTCAACTGCATATGATTCCTGTTAGCTGAAATGCTAAACTTTAATCTGCTCACTTAAGCTGTGCAAACTTTGTAATGGACTTTATATAAATCTGCTTTCTCAAACATATCTATTTTTTTTTCTGCTTATATAGCTAATTTTTTTAGCTAAAGCAATTATAGCTGTATTTATTTCTATTAATCCACATTACTTGGTAGACATCAGAGTCTCAGCCTCAGCTGTCTAATTTTTCAAAAAGATTATTTTATTTTATTTCTTTTTTTTTAAATGTAGAAGATGACACTTCCTTCCTAGGCACCATATTTATTTCCAATAGTGCCTCTGAGATCCCATAAGGTTCATAAACCTTCCTAGGAAATAAAATTGCTGGGAAGATACAGTCCAGTGCTATGTTTATAAAACTGTCATGTTGTCCGGGGAGGCGACAAAAGTAACCCAAATGATAGGAAGCTAGTAAATGGATATTTTATGGCTAGATTAAACTCTAAGGCAATGGTTTTAGTAAAGCACACATTCTACCATTGCAGCCATGTTGTAACAGCAGGCAGCCCTAGCTGTCAACGTCCATTATACTGTATTCATTCTACAGCCTGCAAAAACCATTCTAATATTTCAACTCTGAATTATTACAAATTATTCTGATTAACCCCTCTCCTCCAAATTTACCTATTCCTAACCCATGATGAGAAATTGGGATGAATCTAGGCCAGTGTTTCTCAACCTTGGCAACTTGAAGATGTCTGGACTTCAACTCCCAGAATTCCCCAGCCAGCGAATGCTGGCTGGGGAATTCTGGGAGTTGAAGTCCAGGCATCTTCAAGTTGCCAAGGTTGAGAAACACTGATCTAGGCGACCAGTTGCTGCACCATGGGGCAAGTTATCTCATAAATGGCAACTCAGTCCAGGTGGGGGAACATCTGGGCAAAGCAATTCAAAGCAATTCTGCCTAAATTAACACAATGGAAAGAAAGCTGTGAAATTCCTTTTTTTTATATAGATTCTGAGTTGTTGTGTTGGCCCCTGAACAGCACTAAAGGTACATTCATGAAAACTGTGCCATTCGCCTTTCCTTGGTGTTACCAGATTTTGTGTCCTTCTTCTTTCCCTTGTCTTTCCAGCTACACGATCCTCATCCTTTGACACTTCAATGAATCTACATGAAATCTCTATTAGGTCATTTTGGACCACAGTCTTCATTTAAAAACTGAATGTCTCTCGATTTGTAACATTGCCTGGTTCATCTTCTAATTTGGTTTTGCTCTGTTATGCCTTCAAGGATATTTGTTCATTGCCTATTATGTGGTATTTGTTTTGGACATATTAAATACAGTGTTTTTTTTTTCTATATGTGAAATTTGAACCTTTCTATTGAGTTTAGAATTTCTCCATTGTGTGAAAAAATGTTTGTGTGTGTCCATGTCCAGATGAAACCTTAAACTGCTAAAAATGAGGCCACCATTTTGGTTTTATTGTTGGCCAGAAACAGATCACTTTTGGTGCATGCTACTGGTAGTAATTGATACACCAACCACTGGGCCAGATTCTCCATCTCTCCACAATCACACAGCGTGTTGTTATCCACCAACAACCCCCACTTGAGCATATTGGTCTTACACTTAGGCACCCCCACCCTCAGCCTATTCAATGTCCTCCAGGTGACATAGGAGAGATCAGATCCCTCAACCATGTTCTGTTCTGGGATTATCCCTTGTTTCATAAATTTTCTCCTCCATATTCTGATTCGGTTTTGCTCTGATATGCCTTCGAGGATATTTGTTCATTGCCTATTATGTGATATTTTTTTTGAATGGCTGGACAGATTAAATACAGTCCCCCCCCCTATATGTGAAATTTGAACCTTTCTATTGAGTTTAGAATTTCCCCAATGTGTGAAAAAAATAAGGTAGCCAAGGGAATGCGTATTAAAATTGTATTCCAAAGGCAGTGCATCATTCATATTTCATTTATTTGTTTGTTTTTATTTGTTTATTTGTTGTTTGTTTGTTTGTTTGTTTGTTTTATTGGCCATCTACCTTACCGTAGGGGAACTCTGGGTGGCTTACAGTTGCATATACAGTTAAAATATTAATAGTTAAAATCAGGCATTAAGACATTAAAGATGCATGGGGAGGGAGGGGGGGGACATGGGATCTGTTATTATTCAATCAGCCACCTCCATTGTGCTGATCCCCCATTGTTGCCCTAAGCCAACTGGCACAACCATGTATTGTATTGTATTGTATTGTATTGTATTTATTTGTCTTGTATGCCGCCCACTCCTGAAGGACTCCGGGCGGCTCACAATAGACAAGGGAAGGGGGAAGACTAAACAAAGACAACACTTTAAAAACAAAACCGCAACATTCACAATCTGCGCGGGGCTGGATGTTTCACAGGCCCCCCGGCCTGCTGGAGCAGCCAGGACTTGGTGGCTTTGCGGAAAGCCGGGAGGGTCGTAAGGGTCCGGATCTCGACGGGGAGATCATTCCAGAGGGCTGGAGCTGCAACAGAGAAGGATCTCCCCCGGGGGGTCGCCAGCCGACATTGGCTGGCGGATGGAATCCGGAGGAGAACCTAACCTGTGAGATCTGATCGGTCTATGGGAGGTAATCGGCAGGAGGTGGTCTCTCAGGTACCCAGGTCCGATGCCATGTAGGGCTTTATAGGTAGCAACCAGCACCTTTTCTTTAGGCCCTTAAAAGATAGGAGAGTTGGGGCCAACCACGCATTGGGGGTGGTGGTGTTTCAGAAGGCAGGAGCAATAGCAGAGAAGCCCTACTCCTGAACTCTGCCCGCTGGAATAATCTGCAGATGCCTCCTCTGCTGGCCCAAGTGGTATGGGCCAATCCCAGTGGGATGAGATGGTCCCTCAACTAACCTGGACCATGTCATGAAGGGCTTTAGAGTTGATCACGGATATTTTGAATTGCACCCAGAAACAAGGGTGTATGTCGCACAAGGGCTTTGGGGGTTTAGACAGAGTGATGCAACAAATAGCACAATCTTCTTCTGAACACTTTTTGCCTTTTTTTAAATTAGGAAATAAGGCCGGTTACTAGGCTGATTATCAGAAACGCAAAGCAATCAAGGCAGTATTTATTATAGTAGCTAAACAAGCCAGCTTCCTTTCCTCTGCTCTCCTACCCCCATCCGGCTTTTCTGATAAGCGATAATGAAGTGGCAATAAAACAGCGAACCCAAGGCTTGATTCATGTGTGTCTGTCCAGGCATTTTAAAGTTAACACTCTCTCTCTCCTGGGTAAAGCATTCAGACCACTGCATTGATTAAATGTGATGATTGCTTTTCCAGGCTCCTACGTAGAGTTAAGGAAGAGGGATGATTATGGAGGACGTGGTCTTTCACTCTTTCGGCTTCTGAAGAAGCCACCTGCATCAGTTAGAAAAGTTAGAAAGTGTTGTTTCCTATTGGTGGTCTTTGGTTCATCTAGAACCGGTCCATCTAGAACTGCAACTCTTTCCCATGATCTCTGCCTTGGAGCTAACCAGTCATCATTTTTTTTTTCTTTCCCAGAAGTCTCTCCTTTGAATCTCCAACCTCCTCCTTCTCCTCCTTCCTCCTTGTCCTTTCTGCTCGCTAGTGGGGGGGGGGGATTTTACTACCAGTTCTCTAGTCATGGCTTAGTGGGCGTGGTGTGGCTTGGTGGGCGTGGCAGGGGAAGGTTACTGCAAAATCCCCATTCCCTCCCAATCAGCTGGGACTCGGGAGGCAGAGAATAGATGGGGGCGTGGCCAGCCAGAGTTGGTATTTACCGGTTCTC
>NW_028261386.1:132437664-132507664 GCF_051295495.1 Thamnophis sirtalis
AGGGAGTTTGTCTATATACTTTTTATCACTCAAAGTCGCTTACAACTTTTTCACAAAGAGCATCATTACTTTTGGCCACTCTCTTTTCTTTCCACAAAACCTCACAACCGGGTAGTTTAGAATTTCCCACACATTATTTCCACTGTAATATCCAATTTTACAGCAAATGTTATTTTTTTTTAAAAAAAATACTTATTTACATGTGTAAGCAACCCATCTTACTATTAAATGATTCTGTTCTTGTTTGTGTTATTCCCTTCTCTTCCAAATCAAACGACGCTACAATCTGCATTGTTCAAATGCCACTGATTTCCACTGAAATTCAGCATGTTTCTTGCATTTAAATTGTTCTTAACATTCCACAATTTTTACTGATAACATTTAGAAGGGGTTACATGGAACATTGGTAAAAGAAAGGAGCAAATTTGGTGCCAAGTAACTTTTTTTTTTTAAAGTAGCAAAGCTAATTTTAACCTATTTACCATAAACTGCTGTGTAATCCTACAGGAACATAATGTAAATTGTGAGAGAACTGAAGCAGATGTTGATTAATGACCTTAAATTGCTGCCTGCATAGAAATGAAGATTTGATAGAATTTTGTTTTGTTTTGCTTTGCTTTTAAGGATACCAATTTTAACTAAATGAGTGCTACTTTCAAACCAAGAGGTGCTATTGGAATGTTGAAACATACATAATTATGCCTTTATGTTATTTTTTATGTTTTATTATGAAAGCCAGTTTTTAGTACCGCTAATTGAGCACAGGCATGACACATAAACATATAAAACTCAAGAATAATAGCCATGTTTAGTGCAATTTAATTAAAGTTAATTATTAAATAAGTTGCATAGCTGTTCAACATGACTATTTATGTTCTGATTCGATATGCATGGTGTCATGTTATCTATTCAATTTAATAGGAGATGCTGCTACATAATTAAAACCCAATCATCTGTGTGGATTTCTGTGATTTCATACTTGAAAGCAAATTCCCACTTTTCTACGATAAATTAGTTATTCTAATAATTAACCTTGACTTTGTTATTCATTCTTTTTATTATTATTATTTTTATTCTGGAAGAAATAGTGAGTTACAGAGGGAAATGATCTGCGACGATTTAAAACATTTTAAAAGCAAGAAATGTAGTTGCTATTTAAAAAAAAAAAACGATGTGAAAAGGGAGAATAATCCTGAAAAATTACCTTAAATAGTCAGAAACGTGACTCCTTAATAATTCCATTATTTGGCCTATGCTTAAGATTAGGAATAATCTAAACTGTTCATAGCTAGTGCAACAAGAAGAAGCTGAGTTCAATGCAGAGATGTTATTAACTTCTTCTTTTTTTATTTCCTTTGTCTTAATATATTGTAGACTGTGCTTGTTAAAAATCTATACTGTTTACGGGCTCTGGGAAGTCGGGGGGGGGGGAAGGGAGGTGGGGTGTTAGGGGGGAGGGGGGAGGGGGGATATATAGTATGTGCTAGATTTTAAAGTAACGTGACGGCACTTGTATACTGTTGCTCTTTAATTCCACTGTAAAAATAGGACAAGCTGAATATATTAATAGATTGTAGAAATACACTGAAGGGAGGAGTAGAGGGATAGAAGAAAGAGGGGTAGAGAGGGTGGGAGAGAGGACTGGAGGGAGGGGGAGAAGGAAGGGAGGGAGTGTATCGGGAGAGAGGAGTGGTAGAGGGGGAGGGGAAGTAGGGTAGAGGGGAAGGATGGAGGGAAGATGGAAAGTTGGAGGGGGGCGAAAGAAAGGGTGTATTGAGGGTCGAAGAGGTACATTGGGTTTTTATTTGGGGGGGTACTGCTGATAAGAGGAATGGCTGTGTTTATTGTTTAATGTTATATGGCCCCGGTTATGCACAGTATATATGTGACTGTACGATAATGAAAATGGAAAAAAAAACACATTTACACGGAAAAATAATAATAATGCCATTCTTTGATTAGATCAGGTGAGACAGTGTAGGAGTATTTACATTCAAACATGATACCTTATTTTAGAAATCAAATCTACATTTTCCCAACTTGCACTGAATGATCCCTCGGCCTTTATAGCAGCTCAATAAATATCAGTTCAATAAATATAAATAGCAGCTCAATAAATATAAATATAATAGACCCATAAATATCGACATATTACGTATTTTAAAAATCACATTTTTTTAAAAAAAAATGTAATAGGTTGATATTTACGGGTCTTCCTTTTCTTAGTTGTTTGTTTGGGAAACATACATGCAAATTATGTATTTCTTTGAGCTGAAAGTATTCTTTACCAAAGGATAATTGTAGATTGCATAACCACATGAACTCTTTGATTCATTGCTGTTCTTTTTACAGATGCTTAGATTTTTAATGGCATATCTGAAAGCAACAAATGAAAGCAAGTTCTTTTTTTTCCCTTTCTTTTCTTCCAAAATAGCTTTATTTAAAAGAAATAGATGATAATTGCACTCTGATTTGCAAATAATTCAATAAGTGTGAATTAGGTATGCTAGCATTAAAATGTGAACCAAAACAATACCCACATTTCTACCAATTCTATGTCATAAGCCATCATTTTTTAATAACCTGTTACTGTTTTTGAATTGACAAATTGAACCCTTACTGAAGAAACTTGGATATGGGAGATTCATGAAGTTAAGACTGACATCATTATTGCTTATAAATAATACTGATGTGAGTAGTGAATATCTGTGGTGATTTGTCAGTTATGAAAACATATATTTTCATATATTCATTCATTTATTTCCCACCTTTATTATTTTTATAAACAACTCAAGGCAGTGGTTGTACCTAATACTCCTTCCTCCTCCTGTTTCCCCTGCGACACCAACTGTGTGAGGTGATCTAGGATGAAAGAAAATAAGTGTCCCAAAATCACCCAGCTGGTGTTCTTGCCCAAGGCGGGACTAGAATTCATGGTCTTCTGGTTTCTAACCTGGTCCCTTAACCAACAGCCCAAACTGGCTCTTAACCACTTGCTTGCTCATAGGAAATAGAGTCTCAGACGCAACAATTGCTAATTGAGTTTTGATCCATCCATTATAGCCGCGTATACCTATGGACCCAAATCTAGATGCAAGGTAAAAATCTAGACCAGAAATTCTGACACACACACAAACACACAAAGCAGAATTGAGGTTTAGTGGTTTATTAGAGCTGTGTAAAGCAGTTAAAGAAGAAGCTTTGCCAAGAGCATTGATATGATTGAAAGCCTTTCTTCAAAGCGTTACAGCCATAGTATTCTCCTGAAGAATTGGCTTCATTCAAAGGTTTTGTCTCCTGTCTGCTTGTCTGTGGATCTGTATTCACAGCTACTTTGCTTTGCTGGTAGACCCAGTAGAAGTGTTCTGTAAGCCAACAAGGCCACCAAAATGGAATTTGTTGTGCCAGGGTTTCTATTCCACTGATGGATAAATACCTACAGAAACAATCTTGCAGAAAGTTATAGCAATAGCAATAGCAGTTAGAGTTATATACCGCTTCCTAGGACTTTCAGCCCTCTCTAAGTGGTTTACAGAGTCAGCATATCGCCCCCCACAGTCTGGGTCCTCATTTCATCCACCTCGGAAGGATGGAAGGCTGAGTCAACCTTGAGCCGGTGAGATTAGAACCGCTGAACTGCAGATAACAGTCAGCTGAAGTGGCCTGCAGTACTGTACTCTAACCACTGTGCCACCTCGACTCGGATTAAAGTCTTGTCTGTTATAGGCAGCAGCTTCTAACTGGCTAAGATTACAGCTGAGCTTGTTAACTTGTGGTTAGCGCCTTTTGGGAAAACCTTTTGCTGAAGAGAAAAGCAGCTGAGGAAGAGATTGTTTGTTTACACAAACTTTTGAGTGCTTGGCCTGGTATTTTGCTCCCAGTACTGCACCCTAACCACTGCGCCACCTCGGCTCTGAAGGAACAGGAAGGCACCTCTTATTCCATTGCTTAAATATTTGAGCTATTTGAGAGACCGCCTCCTGCCAATTACCTCCCTGCGTCCCATCAGATCGCACAGAGTAGGCCTCCTCCGAATTCCATCCGCCAGTCAGTGCCGACTGGCGACTACGCGGAGGAGAGCCTTCTCAGTTGCAGCTCCGACATTATGGAACAACCTCCCCGTGGAGATCCATACCCTCACCACAGTCCAGGCCTTCCGCACAGCCCTCAAGATCTGGCTATCCCGTCAGGCCTGGGGATAGGATTATTCTCACCCCGCCCGAATGTTGAGTGAATGTTGTGTTTTTACGGATAATTTTCTTTTATTCACGATTCTTTTTCTTTTTAAGTCTTGTCTTGCACTCCCTTCCCCTCATTGTTGTAAGCCGCCCTGAGTCCCCTCAGGGAAAAGGGCGGCATATAAATCCCCAAATCATAAAAATCATAAATCATTTACATGTGAACAAAGATCAGTATAAAAATATAAAATTCCTTTGGAACTGTCGAAGAAATATCAGGGACCTTTCTAAACCATCCATGGATCACCAATGATCAAAAGAAATCTATTTCTTCAATTAACACACTAAACCTGTGCAAACTTCCATGTGTAGTTGATTTTCTTAAGTATTGAAAACAGAGTACAATATCCCATAGCTGAAAGGATCGAGAGCAGTTATTATTTTCTAAGCTGATGCTAATATTGCTAACACACCAAAGTGTGCTGAATTTATTAGGGTTCTGCCACTAAAGCCGCTCTGAAAGCGAATGCCAGTAAAGCTATTAATGGTAGCAATAGAGTAGCGTAATTGATTGTCTCTCCTACTCTCAGACATAGTTCTTGCTTAGAGACTAGTCATTGGCTGAGATCAAAATGTGTTCAGTGTGCAGGAAGGACGGAAAAGAAGGAAAAAAAATAAATTGATGCTTAATTCATAGAGCATTAACACTTCTTAGCCACCTGCTAATTTACTACCTCCTGCGTTAGCAAAATACAAAGGCATAATTCATATCCGTCATTCTACAGCTGAATCGGTCCAGAATACCAGACTGAGCATATGCTTTTATAACTTGTATATGACCTATGATGTAATTTGCTAGTGAACAATAAATTACATAAAAGCTAGTCGGTTTCTAAAACATGAGATATATTTATAGAAAGCTGACAGTCAATTTCCTTTGGCAATTCATAATTGGCTTTCCATTTCATTCAGGGGCAAACTATACCGGGTATCAATAAATGGGAGGGAGGGCAGTTAAACTAAATCTTGACATAGTTCCTCAGTGCATGTGGTGGAATGGGAGCTTATAATTCTTCCTGAATTTAGAAAAGGAAAAGAAAGCAAGGCCAAAGCCATCCGGAACCCTCAAGAGATCGCTATATGAGCAAACTCCTGCTCTAATTACTTAGACTTTCTGTCAAAAATGATTTCTTAAGATATTTAGCATATTTTTTCAGAAGATGGATG
The DNA here is from genome assembly GCF_051295495.1 of Thamnophis sirtalis. Lineage (NCBI taxonomy): Eukaryota > Metazoa > Chordata > Lepidosauria > Squamata > Natricidae > Thamnophis > Thamnophis sirtalis. The sequence continues at coordinate 132,443,070 of NW_028261386.1, forward strand.
GCAGGTCTTGTCAATATATATCTGATTTTCAAAGACCAAGGCAATTCATGGTCTTGTCTGATGTCTGAATAATAAACATTTCACAAATGCTCATGTATTTGTTTTTCCACAGCTTTCCATTATGCCAAAACCACTGAGCTTACACATTCACAGCTACTTCTTCATAAAGGAAATGTGGAAACAATTTGTAATTGATTTGTACATGTAACAAAGTTTTCTTATCTGTCCTTAAACAATGAATCCCCCTGGGAATAGGGCGGCATACAAGTTTAATAAACTAAACTATAACTATAACGAGCCAAGGTGGCGCAGTGGTTAAATGCAGCACTGCAGGCTACTACTGCTAGATCAGCAGTTCAGCGGTTCAAATCCCACCGGCTCAGGGTTGACTCAGCCTTCCATCCTTCCGAGGTGGGTAAAATGAGGACCCAGATTGTTGGGGGCAATATGCTGACTCTCTGTAAACCGCTTAGAGAGGGCTGAAAGCCCTATGAAGCGGTATATAAGTCTACTGCTAAACTATTCCTCTTTATTATGGGACTGAATCAGGGGTGGGTTTCTCTCCCCGTTCCAACCAGTTCGGTTGGAACGGGGCCGGCGGCGTCCTCGTGCACGCGCGCAGTGCACGCATGCGTACTAGCATCTGTGCGATGCTCCAGCTGCTCCTGGAGGATTGCGCAGGCGCTGTATGCATCCTGCGCATGTGTGGAAGCGCAGAACTCGTCAAAACCGGGTAAGGAACGCGGGCAGGCGGGTGCGCCCTTCGCCGTTCCCGGAAGTTACTTACTTCCGGGTTCGCCGACCAACCGGTTTGCGGGGACCGCCGCGAACCGGTTGAAACCCACCCCTGGACTGAATGCATACCTTGGTATGAATCCCAGGTGGAAAATGGAGGTGTATTCTTAAAACAAAACAAAAACAACCACTCATAACAATTCAATAGATAGTAATTAATGGGTAACATGTATAATACCAAGGTGGAACCAGATGGCTAACTAGATACTTGTGCAAATGGAAAACAGGAAATATTTGCTAAGTCACCCCTCAACCCATAACATTGAAAATATTGTTGGGAGGTTGTGAGACTTCAGGACAATTTAGAAATCGTGGTGATGGAAGTAGGGAGGAAGAAGAAATGGCTTTACCATCCTTCCTTCTCTCTGCAATAATAGTTACTACTGAATCAAAATAGCATTTGCGAATAGAAGGAACTTTGGATTTCTAGGCAGAACTGAGTGTGACAGGTTAAAAAATTAATCTCTGGACTCATATCAAGTATAAATGGACAGTGTCAATTTTATCTGGATTTTTTTTTTTTTTGAAAGTCTGCTCAGCTCCGAGTTCCTGATATTTCCTTGATTTTTGATGCTTCAAAGGTGAAGCCAAATAGGCTACTTGTTTCTAGAAAACTAGGCTTGCCACGCAGATTTGCAGGGGGCATCAAATTGGGCTTGTTTAGCAAACACTTCAAAGCCTATATCTTAGAATAAAGAAGAGAGAAGCTGTATGAACATTTTATGAGTATTCATCATTTTTTAATCCCTAGGTTTTAAGAAATCTTTCACAGCTACCTTGGGCAAATGGTTGCATCATTCAGCAGCTCCTAAGAATGCCTGGGGGTGGAAAACTCAGAGGTAGCTCTAGTGTTTTCTTTATTTTTTAAGCAAGATGAGCAGGAAAGTAGGAGACTTTTCACCAGACTTATAAATTGTTATTGGAAAAAAAGGAAAGGGGACATATAAATTTGTTATGTTTTTTTGCTTACTGCAATATGCCCTTCTCAGTTTAGAATTGCAGATTTCTTATATCGGTTGGTTCACATTTTTTTTTTCTTTCAAATTGCAATATAATGTATCTAATATAGTTAATATGAGTGTATCTAATTTAATATATGCCACAATATATTGGCATATATTGTGGCATATATTAACAAAAGTTTCCACTGGCTGTGATGAGCAGTCTATGTCTTTTTTTTTTTTTTTTTTAACTGAAGATTTCTTTGATGAAAAACCATTGCTGCTATAGAATAAGAGCAATCCAATTTCTCAGCAGGTTTCCGATTTCAGATATTAGATTTTTGGTAGCAGCTTCCATTGATTCTCCCTTTATTTTATTTTATTTTAATTTAATTTATTTAAATTGATTGATTGATTGATTGATTGATTGATTGACTGATTGATTGATTGATTGTATGGCAACTCCACTTACGTATTAGTAAATAAGGATGGATATCAACAAAACATCGTAAACTTATTTGAAAGATCTCACTATTCACAAAAATTAGGGTATATCCATAACAGCTTATTTATTAATGGGTTAATCAGTTCAAATGATTTTCCCCTTTTTTTAAAAAGAAATTTCTGAATATGTATGCAGTTGAGTTCACTGATTACATTCTGAAGGACAAAACTTTGCTTGTAGCATTTTAGGACTTCCTACAGTGTTCCTTGCAGGAAAGTTGGTGTTACAACAGATTTTGGAATCACTTCATGTCTATACTTCCCTTCTGATGCTTTCACTTTTGGTTTATATGTTGAGTCACAAAATTTAACATCTGTCTTGCATGCAGTGATATTCAACAGGAATCCTTTCCTCATACTGTACATCTTCATCAAGTGAAGATATACACTTAATACTGGAAGAGTTATCATGTCCATAGGTCATGCCATAGAAAATGCCAAATGATTATTTTTTCCCCCCAGCAGCTCATATTTCATAGACTTTTCATGGCTGACCCACTATTATGAAATTGCTGACACCCAGAATCGCAAGTCACAGATTGATTTATTTTGAGCACTGGCGAATCTGACCCTTCTCACTGAAAGTGATACTTCATACACTGCAACATTGGAAAGTGAGGTGGATAAGTCAATGGCTGATAGAAATGTGTAACTTATGGGATTGAGAGGTTCTGGCATGAATGGAGCGCTCTTCTTTAAAGGGTTAAGGAAGCAGTGGTCTCTATATAGAGCCAAGGTGGAGCAGTGGTTAAATGCAGCACTGCAGGCTACTTCAGCTGACTGCAGTTCAGCAGTTCGGCTGTTCAAATCCCACCGGCTCAGGGTTGACTCAGCCTTCCGTCCTTCCGAGGTGGGTAAAATGAGGACCCGGATTGTTGGGGGCAATATGCTGACTCTGTAAACCGCTTAGAGAGGGCTGAAAGCCCTATGAAGTGGTATATAAGTCTAACTGCTATTGCTATAAGGCTCACGTGGCTGCTTCAATGGTTCTCCTAAGTTGCATGCACCTGCATGCATAGGCAATACTTCCTCTAGAACTCTCGCCCAAATGAAAAGCCCATGCGGTGCACATAGGCAGAGAAAAAGCTGAGGAAATTCTCAAAGATGACACATGAAGTCTTAGGGTAGTGTTTCTAAACTTTGAAATTAAAAAAAAAAGATGTTGACACTCTAGAAAGAGTGCAGAGAAGAACAAAGATGATTAGGGGACTGGAGGCTAAACATATGAAGAAAGATTGCGGGAAATGGGTATGTCTACTTTAATGAAAAGAAGGACTGGGGTGCAGTGTCCCAATATCTAAGGAGCTACCATGAAGAAGAGGGATTCAACTGATTCTCCAAAGCGCTTGAAGGCAGAGCAAGAAGCAATGGATGGAAAACTAATCAAGCAGAGAAACAACTTAGAACTAAGAAATTTCCTGACTGTGAACAATTAATCAGTGGAATAACTTGCCTTCAGAAGTTGTGGATGGAGGTTTTTAAGAAAAGAGTGGACAACCTTTTGTCTGAAATGGTATAGGTCTCTTGCTTGACCTGGCGGTTGGACTAGAAGACATCCAAGCTCCCTCCCAACTCAGTTATTCTTTATGTTCTGAAATATGTGGACTTCCACTCACAGAATTCCTCAGCCAGTAGGATGTCTGGGGAATTTGAAAGTGCTTAGGGATGGGACAATCTCAGTGCTTCAAGAAGAGCTACAGAGAAGAATGTCCTCCTTGAATGCCTTGCAAAACCTTATTAGAAGATGTCATTGGGGGTGGGGGAAGTGGGCAATTTTCTACAATTAGATGATGGTATTCTCAAGATTTGGTTGGTAGTAGAGAAGGTAACTGTGGGTCATCTTTCAACTATTTCTGACATATTTGAAAACAATGAATGGCATGGAAGAGAACAGATAGTAAGAGGTATATTTTAATTCCCCCCAGAAATGTTGATAAGTTCCCCTCCTTTTTCTGTCTGGGTTTTATAGAAAAATGTGAGTGTTTGTAGAAGGGAAATCCTCTTTATCTCTTCTCTTCCCATCTATCTTACACAAAACAGCCTCTTATCTCTAAAGCATTCCCTGCCTAAGATAAATCAAGATAAGTTATTTAAGGCAAGCAAAGAATCATTTGTTCTCCGTTATCTATCTTACTCCATCCCTATTTTCAGACCTGGCCTTTTTTTTCATTGAGTGGAAGGTATGGTGCTTTTTTAAATTCATGTTTGAGAAGCTCCACATGCTTCCAGACTATTTATTTCAGAGGAGTGATTTGGGAGAAGAAGCAAGAGATTTATAAAGAGAAAATAGGAGGTAAACTTCAGCTTTGCGAGTTCTGTGAGACACCGAATGAAAGTTGAAGGGGTATCTATTGTTGAAAATGTTGTGATAAAAAAGGTTAGAGGGATCCTGGGATTTAAAAAAAAAAAAGATAATATAGGAAGTTCTAAATAAGCCTCCCAAACCATTTCCCCATTAAAACTAAATCAAATCAGCAATGCCTCCATAATGAAGATGTGACAAACCGATGGCCTCTTGTATCTCTGCAAAGCCTTGGGTGAAGGGGAAAATATTAAATGCATAGGGAATAATATTAACTATATGCACCAAGAATACAATTTAATTAAATTGAAATTTAATGAAATCAAGTTTAGTTTTTGTTCTGGTTGTATGACCTTTTGGAAATGCAGCCCATGACATCCAATTCAAAGATCAAGTATTGCCTTCAGCCTGAGAAAAAGACTGAATTTCCCTGACACAAGAGCACAACATTGCATAAATAGCTGCTCTCAATTAAAAAGTTGGTGTCCTTCAGAAATGTCACCCACTATATTTCCTTTCCTACAAAAGGGCTTAGTTTGATAACAAACAACTAAAGTTTCATGCCTTAATGGTTTCATCTCCTTCTTAAATGTGGATATTTTGGTAGAGAAACCAGAGGCAGCAGAAAGAGGAGAAGAGTGTTGCCTATAATTTGAATATAATGCATTGTAAACTTTCTTTGCAAGATAAGGAATTAAATTTTCAAGGGATACCATTGGGACTTTGGAAAGAAATCAGAAAGAATAATGAATTTGGTAAATCATGATGAAGATAATGTAGAAAAAACATTACCAGTGTTTTTGATAAATTAATGTTCCTCCTCCTCCTCCTCCTCCTCCTCCTCCTCCTCCTCCTCCTCCTCCTCATTATTATTATTAATAATAATAATTCTACCCTCCATCCAGGGGTGGGTTTCTCGCCCCGTTCCAACCGGTTCGGTTGGAACGGGGTCAGCAGCGTCCTCGTGCATGCACGCAGTGCACACATGCGTACTAGCGCCTGTGCGATGCTCCAGCTGCTCCTGGAGGATTGCGCAGGCGCTGTATGCATTCTGTGCATGCGTGGAAGTGCAGAACTCATCAAAACCGGATAAGAAACACGGACGGGTGGGTGGATCCTTCGGCGTTCCTGGAAGTTACTTACTTCCGGGTTCGCCGACAAACCGGTTCGCTGGGACCACCGCGAACCGCCTGAAACCCACCCCTGCCTCCACCTTATTATTATTATCGGTTCACAACAATGTGAAATCACAGTAGCCAGTTCTTTAGCTGGTGTAGTCCTTCATATGCTCTGCCTTCTTCCCAAGAACTTCCTGTAGATGTTGTAATGTATCTATCTACTATATGTGTGGATCCAAGCATTATGGCCTTTTGTAATTGAAAAATGGAAATTTTGGCAATGGTCACATTTTCTAAGAAAACAACTTCTTGAAGTTCATTTCTGTATCTTGCTGAAAAGTCATGTGTGCAAAACCTACTTTCTCTTCTGTGTTCCTCAGCACTTCAGTGGATCCACCACTAGATTAATGTTCTTTAAATCCAGAATCTTTGTGGGGGTTTGCAAGGAAAACAACTTTTAAAATGGTCTAGCAATTGAGATATGAAAAATGTGGACTATACAAAGTTTCCTCTGGTTTAAAAAAAAAAGACCCTTTCCTTCTCTGACTTAAAAGGAAAAACTTTCCTTTTTGCCTTACCAAATCTCCTGGCTTAAATTCTTAAGAATATAGGAAAGAATATAGAAAAACCCATCTCCCGACTTCATTCATATCATAGTAAATTGCACACACAAGGAGATTTGTCTATGCGCTGCTTTGTGCAAAGATTTATGCACCTACCCCAGCCCTGTGGGAAGCCAGTTTTGACAGCAGGGATCAGGGATCAGTCATGCTATCTTCAAAATGTACCGATAGGCTCCAGGCTGATGAATTATTTTATGGAGATAAGCTGTTTAATCTGTAACACAGCTGCAACAGCCTCAAAAGTGCAAGAATCCTAAAAGGAAGCCCTCTGTGTGTTTTGCGAATTTATTTTCTCCTCCATACCCCAATGGCCCAAACAGGTTTTTTTTTTCCCCTGTCTCTCTCTCTCTCTCCTCTTTCTCGGTCTCTCCCTTGCCTCAAAAGAACACAATCACTTTGTTAGCTTCGGAGGAGTTCTTCAAAAGCTTGCTGACTGTTCTGAAAAGTTTTGATTGGCAGCAGCCATACTGATTCCCCTTTCTCTCGGGATCGCGCCACTTCTCCCCCGTCGGACAGAATGAAACAGCAGCAGATTGTGTCATGAAAGGGCAGCAGATTGGGAGCTCTTTAATTAATTGCTATTGTACTTTTTTTTACTTGTGAGGAAAAGAGGTTACGGAATTATTATTGTTATTATTTTTTCTTTTTGCCTCCGGCATTGAGTAATTGAGCCGGCTTTGTGATGGTAAACATTTGTATACCCCATCATGGTATTGGATCTGGGTACTTGAGAGACCGCCTACTGCCAATTACCTCCACTAGGCCAATAAGATCCCACAGATTAGGCCTCCTCCGAATTCCATCAGCCGGTCAATGTCGACTGGCAACTACCCGGAGGAGAGCCTTCTCGGTGGCTGTTCCAACCCTCTGGAACGAGCTCCCCGTGGAGATTCGTACCCTCACCACCCTTCAGACCTTCCGCGTAGCCCTTAAAACCTGGCTGTCCCGACAGGCCTGGGGCTAAAGACCTCAACCCCACCCGGATAGTATGACTGTTGTGCTTTTTAATGATGTATTGTCTTCATGTGTATAACTTGTTTTGTCCTTCCCTCCCCCTGAATTGTAAGCCGCCCTGAGTCCCCCCAGGGAAAAGGGCGGCATACAAATAAAGTTAAATCCAAATCCAAATCCAAAATCACGATACGTAAGGGTGTGACATTTCAGTAGCAGTCTTGTCTGGCGGTGCCTGGGTGGGTGACCTTGGTTATTCTAGCCTTTTGCTCTTCTCTGATCAGCTCCATTCATAATGAATCCTCAGGCTGGTATTACAAGCCCTAACAGCACCAGCATCCTGTTTTTCTCTCCCCTAGAGAAAAGTTTGAGAACGTTGTCCCAAAGCCATTTTTCCAGAAGACAATTGGGCTTTCTCTGTTATTTTTTTTTTCCTTGAAAACGTTTAGCTTCTTATCCAAAAAGCTTCTTCAGTTCTTTTTTTCCAAAACCAGCTTTTGAGAAAAGCACTTTGGAGACAACCGTGCCCTGGATTATTGAAAATCCCTAAAGAAGGATGGGATCACTGGTGGGATTCAGCCAGCTCGCACCTATTCGGGAGAACCGGTTGGTAACTTTCTAAGTAGTTCAGAGAACTGGTTGTTGGAAGAAATCTCATTTTGTCTTTTTTCCCCACTTTCCAGGGCTAATCCTGTAAGGAAGGCAGGAAGGAAACATTCTGGTGTTGTTTCTAGCCTAATCTTGATTGCCCTGCTTACAGAAACTGCCTCTCCAGTTAACCTTTATTACCATTGTAACAACTAAGGTGAAGCGCCCATCGACCTGAGTGACCTTGAATTGGCCACACCCACCCAGTCACATGATCACCGAGCCCCACCTACCCAGATAGTCATTAGGGCAGAGAACTGGTTGTTAAATTATTTGAATCCCACCACTGGATTGTGGGATTCAGCCAGTTTGGATTGGTTTGGGTGAACTGGTCGCTCCGACGATCAGCTGGGAGCAAACCAGTTCGCTCCAATGATCAGGTGGGCCTGCACACCCGTCTCCGCACTTTACTGACCTATATCTCCTCAACTGATAAGCATGGCAGAGTGGATTGCCGTGCCTCAGCTGTGTTACTCCCCAGCAGTAACGTGGAAGGTAAGTTTTCTTAAAACTGTGAGTGATCATTGAACTGGTTGTTAAACCGGCAGGATCTCACCCCTGTCTATAGACATTTGGGAATGTTGTTTGTTTTCTACTGGTGGCAGTACTGGGGCCATTTCTTAAAGTCTACATAAAAGAGACAAGGGAGTGACCATCTTTAAGAAACAGACTGTCCTCACTACTTCTTGAGTCGCTCTTGCCTCTTATTTGCACTTGAGAGAGTTCATGATATGAGATCAGAGCAGGCTGTTTCAGAGAAAATGCCACAATTGTTTTGGCCTACAACTTGACTTGGTTGCATTGTGTCTAAGGATATGCTTGTCTGGTCTTTGAGAGTTTTTATATCCCTAGAATAGAATGGAATGGAATGGAATGGAATAGAATAGAATAATCTGTTTGTTGAAGCGAATGGGCAGTAGTTATGATTTGTTTGTTTATTTAAATTCATAGGGTCCTCCATCTCACTATTCTGATTATGTCTAAAAGGAAAAGGGCAAACCTTGAGGGGTGTTTCCAAAACTAACAGATGGCTTTAGCTGAAAGTGATAAACTATATCACCTAAAAGGATCCAGTGAGTTTTTAACATATTTGACACTGGATGGGAGGCAAGAGATAGTGGACAATTAGTGGGGTCTTGCTGGACTTACAGCTCCTGCTAAAAGTGCAAATGGAAGCTATAAATGAGGTTACTGTGGGAGGGACTTTGCACAAATTCACCTTGTGCACCAATTACACCCATTCCTGGAGTAGAATGGCTTGCTCACAGATTCTCCTTAGCAAGAGCACTTGGACTAACAAACCGCTTCGCAGTGCTTTACAGCTCTCTCTAAGGGGTTTGCAGAAATTTAACAATCTCTTATCAAATGTTCAGGCTGTATTAACTGCTATCACACAGGGATTGATTGTTGCTTGAATGAGTAGGATGGATGCTTAATTCAATTCAAGTCAGTTCTTCTTTAGGAGAAAAGCTTCTGTTTTGTCCAGGTTAGATATGTGATTAATGTTTTCTATGTGATCTATAAGATACTGTGCTCACAAAATATTCACTACGTGACAATGAAGTTCTCCATGATCCTGGTTTAAAAGACTGAGAATGTTGGTTTGGTAACACCATAAACCCAAACTGCTGAGTTATTTGCAATTATTATGATTGTGCAAATCCTTTGAGAGAAGTGCTTCAAAGCATCCCTTTCCAAATAGCTAATGCTGCCTGCTAGGCACAAGGAACCAGGCCAGCACCAGGAGTTCTTCAGGGTTATTTGTAAGTAAGTTTAGTAAGTTTAATTTTATTTATAGGCCGCCCAATCCCGAAGGACTCCGGGAGGCTTACAGAAGGGAAAAGAGAGAAATAAAAGAAAATAAAAATAAAATAAGACAAGTTAAAACGACACAGATACATTCATTTCAGTCGGGGCTGGACCTCAACAATGAGGTCAACAGCCCCAGGCCTGCCGGAAAAGCCAGGTCTTGACAGCTTTTCTGAAGGCCATGAGAGTGGGTGAGGTCCGAAAGAATATTTATTCTTTATTGTTGCAATGCCTATTTACAAGAATCTCACTAATAAACTGGCTGCATTCTCTTGGAAAGGATCAGATAAGGCTTAAGGGAATCAGGGAGGTAAGGCCTGAACAGTGGCGGGTCTCTTCTGTAGGTGTGGCCTGCTTTCTGGTTCAATTGGTGGAACCTCTTCTAACCAGTTCGGTAGATTTGACGAACCGGTTCTACCGAACTGGTGCGAACCGGTAGGAACCCACCTCTGGGCCTGAACTACTTTCTACTGTACAAGGACTGTAACTCAGAACCCTCTTCACATTTCCCTCACCCCCCGATTCTGGATGAAAATCCCACCATACCATCACACTTTTTTTTCCAGATTTGCCAGCTGCTTTGGAAGTTCTTCGCAACTCCTTCCATATTGCCTGCCCTGCCTGTTGCTGTGATGGATGAAAGAGGGAACTTGTCTCCATACTTCTTGTTTCACAGCTATTAAATCGGAGGGTCATCTAATTTAGAAATATTATAGGCTTGAGCTACAATTCTAAAATTTGGCCTTGCATTCTGGGAGTTGTAGTCAAAATATCCAGAAGATGCCAACATAGGGTAGACAGTCCATAATATTCAAGGCAATTCCCTCCCAAATGCATTCAGTTTCACTGGCATACAGATATTATAACTTATCGATGATTCTCTTATTCACACTTTACAAAGAAAGAAAGAAAGTCAGTTCCGTATATACCCTTTTACCCAAAGGATTCAAACCTAACTTATAAAGCTGAAAAATGTGATGGGACATTTGTTCATGAGATGATGATCAGCGTAATCTAATTTGGTTACTGTCTAACTAAATCTAATCTAATTTAAGCTACTGTCATATAAATGCTGAAAAAATATGAGAAAAAAGGGGAAGCCTCTGAAGAGAAACTAGGCTATTTGTATAATGGCTACTTATATTAATTAGATGCAAGACAAAAGAGAATGTATTTCTCAATTGTTTCCGCAGACCTCAAATTCCTCAGCATGGCTAGTGAAAAAGACCCTTTACATTAACCTAAAAGTGTTAGCTTTGAATGGGAAAAGTTCCTGTTCTAAATATTACTGCCAGGTTATCTTACAGAACAGGGCAGTTGAAGGATGAGAAGATTGGCATTAATGTGAGAGATTTGGTATAGCTATTCGGGATCTGAGAAAAGAATCACCCTCTTAATACTCATTATTTCAAACAAACATAAAAAAAAAGTATGTGCCTTTTATTAGCTGGTTTTAATGCTTCTTTGGCAAGCCCCATGCTAATTATTGCAAGGCATTACAATATAATATTTATTAAAATGAGCAATTACTTTACATGCCTATTAAGATGAAGAAACCTTTTCTGTGTACTCTGCTGTCTAAAATTGCCTTTCTAATCTGTTGTATCAATGAGCTGAACTAATTTCATTAAAGCAAGCATTTAGCTTCTCAGCCTTCCCTTTCAAAAAGAACTGTCTGACATTCCACTTAGCTCCTTTGTTTGTGCATCTGTTGTGCGGCATACAGATGAATGAACAGGCGATTCTTTCTTTATTTCACGAAGCAGAGTCCTTTCTCTCTCGTCTTGTGAAAATTAATTACTTGATTAAAGCAATATCTATTTATTTAGAAAGAGTAATAGGCCAAGCAGGAAAACAAATGAAGTTCCAGTTATGCTAAACCTGCAGCGTACTGCAGCTGGAATTCAGATTAATTACCATCAAGCTTTCATCCTTCACTTGTTTTGGTGCAGTGACCAGCCTTCAGAGGCAGTCTCTCAAATGTGTGTGTCTTCTGGTGTTATTCTTCTAAATTGGGTTTGTAGAAAGCACATAAATGAGATAGTCACCCACTTAGGACTCTTTCCTGCTGGGAAACAAAAATACCCAACTGAATTGAAAGCTACCACTTTATGGAAGATTATAAATCTGATTTAGTTCCCTATGACCAAATCCTAGATAGATTTATTTACTTATTTAGTGTCTGGCTCCTACACAGAGTACAGTTTCTTTAGGGGAAGGGAAATTGGATTTCAGCCCTTGAATAAAGGAGATAAAGCAGTTGGGCGGGGGGTGCAGTGGCTAGAGTGCAGTACTGCAGAGAAACTCTGCCCACAGCTAGGAGTTTGATCCTGATCATCTCAAGGTGGGGCTCAGCCTTCCATCTTTCCAAGGTCATTAAAATGAAGAGCCAGAATGTTGGGGACAATATGCTGAGTCTGTAAAATACTTACAGCGGGCTGTGAAGCACTGTGAAGCGGCATATAAGTCTTAAGTGCTATTGCTATATTTTAAAGAGGTGTTTGCTACATGCTCACCTCATTGTGTCTCTGCCCAGTTTTGCAACTATTATAACTTTTCCAAATCACACCAATGTTTAGATTAAGAAAATAATTATTTCATTGTTGTCAGGTTCTTTCACTTTCTATCTCCCAAACATCTTTTTTTTTTCTCTGTAAAACAGAAGATACACTTGGAAAAAAAAACATTTAGGTGTGATGCCTCTCTTCTTTTCTTCCTGAACACCATTTTAGATACTGAACAGGATATGTTTTGGTAACTTATGAAGAAAGTAGTAAATCCAAACAGTTTTAGCTAGTTGGTAGTTTGCAGCAAATCAGTGCTATATTTGTGTGTGTGTGTGTGTGTGTGTGTGTGTGTGTGTGTGTGTTTTATTTGTGCTGATAAATAAATAAAGGGAGACTAGTATAGATCTATTTCAAGCTATTTAGCTCTCATCAGCTAGCCATACCCTTACTGGGAATCGAACCTGTGCTGTATTGCATCTTAGGCAAATGTCTTAGCCATTAAGCCACAGGTCCTCCTCCTTATCAGCTATATCCATCAAATTTGACTATACCATTCAAAAGATTGGGGGGGGGGATTGGGTAGAAGAATTGGTGCATATTTGTTCAGAGAGATTAGATTCATTATTCAGATGGATCCACAATCAGCATATTTATATTTAATATGTTGCTTGAAAGGCATAACTAAATTACAGCAGAATTTTATTTATCTAATTTTTTTTTTTTTAAAAATTGCAATCTGATATAGAATGTCCCAAAGGTGCTTTTTCAAAACTTTAAACTGAACTAAGGAAAAACAAAGTCCAGCTACCTTTTGAAAAAAAAGCATCTTTTGGACAACCCTGAACTGGATGACCGAAAATCTCCATGCAGATTTGATTGAGAAAATCCTCTGCATATCTTGTTTCCAGAAACAAAGAGGGAGGACAATGACCATGTCATTTGTTGCAAATCTGCTAAATTTTTTTTTTCCCCTCAAGACTCTTATTATAAACACATAAAAAGTTGTTCTTTCCTTCCACAAGCTTTCCTTCTCAGCTTTTTTTTAATTCATTTTCCTTATTATCTAGATGTTCATTTCTCCTATATACTTATATACCTATATACTTATTTTAAAAAGGTGCTGGCCCATTGGCCTTTTGAATAGTTTTGCACGCTTAGCTAAGAGTCATTTTTACTTTGTTCTGTGTCTGTCTTTTGGCTGCTGTTTAACAGTTGGAAGCATGGATAGGACTGGTTTATAGATTTTTCACTGCTATTATATATTTTATGTAGCTTCACTTGATGTTTTGGGGCAAAAGGAATAACACAATCAAAGCAGCTATTTCAGTGAAGCCAAGATGAGTTTTTTATTTATATACCAGGACTTTGAAAAACTATATATTTCTTGGACCAACTATACTTTCCCTATGCAATACTGTCCCTTATTTAAGGACTACTTTTGAAAATATACATAGATGCAATGCTATGCATGATTCAGAGCCTTGCTAAGATTAGGTCAAAGGTTCATGGCGGCATATAAATTTAATAAATTTAATAAAATACTCAAAATACTCAAATACTCATGTAATCCAGAATTCCATCTTGTGTGCTAACTGCAGTTAGATGTAGTCAGGATATCACAAGACCACAATAACTCACTAAAGTTGTTGCTCCTTGGCAGTTGGTAATTAAGGGATGGTACAACAGTGATCCGGGAGAATAATATTTATAGCCACCATGGGACTAATGCATCTCAAAGATAAGTGAAAACTTTGGAAACTTCCTCACATGGCTTTGTTGTATGAGGAATGCATAAAGAGCCGAGGTGGCGCAGTGGTTAGGGTGCAGTACTGCAGGCCACTTCAGCTGACTGTTATCTGCAGTTCAGTAGTTCAAATATTACCGGCTCAAGGTTGACTCAGCCTTCCATCCTTCCGAGGTGGGTGAAATGAGGACCCAGACTGTGGGGGCGATATGCTGACTCTGTAAACCGCTTAGAAAGGGCTGAAAGCCCTATGAAGCGGTATATAAGTCTAACTGCTATTGCTATTGCTATTGCTATAAAATGACACCACATGCCTGCCGCAAGACAAGGCAAAGTGGAGTGTGTTGAGATTCAAACCAGGTTTGAATCTCAACACCAAGCTCTTACATGATCTTCGAATTCTCAGCACTTAACCTGAGGCCCATTTTGGTAGCTGAAGAAGCAACCAAAATTGGCTCAGGATCAATGCCAGGAAATCGAAGATCATCTTTGTGAACTCCACCACACAGATATGGAGAATCACACTCGGATCACAGTGACTTGAGGAAGTAGAGAGATTCTCCTATTTGGGTAGTGTAATCACTCAAAATGGAAATGCTGAAAAGGACATCAAGTGCCGTATTGGAAAAGTGACAGCTGTTTTCCAGAGGTTGAATAAAAACTGGTTCTTGTCATCTATCTCAGTGAAACTTAAACTCTGTTTGCTCACCACTATAGTGATCCTGACAGCTATTTATGTCAGTGAAGCATCAATGAGTAGAATAGAAATAGAAGTAGGAGTAGGAGTAGGAATAGGAATAGGAATAGGAATAGAGTAGAGTAGAGTAGAGTAGAGTAGAGTAGAGTAGAGTAGAGTAGAGTAGAGTAGAACAGAACAGAACAGAACAGAACAGAACAGAATAACAGAATTGGAAGGGACATTGGAAGTTTTCTAGTCCAACCCTCAGCATAAGCAGGAAACCCTATACTATTTCAGAAAAATGGTTATCCAACATCTTCTTCAAAAGTTCCAGTGTTGGAGCATTCACAACTTCTGGAGGCAAATTGTTCCATGATTAATTATTCAAACTGTCAGGAAATTTCTCCTTAGTTCTAGGTTGCTTCTCTCCTTGATTAGTTTCCACCCATTGCTTCTTGTCCTGCCCTCAGGTGCTTCGCACAATAGCTTGACTCCCTCTTCTTTGTGGCAGCCCCTAAGATATCGGAACACTGAGTTAATCAACAGGAGACTCGATGTCTTCCAACAAAGATACCTTCACTGAATCTTAAAGATTCACTATTTTGACCATAAGTCTAATGAAGAAGTGTTCCAAAAGAGTTTCTCCTGCAAACTACATAACATTGTCCCACGCAGAAGACTCCAACTTGCAGGTCACATTCTTCCTATGGAGAACAATCAAATCCCCAAGATAGCAATAAGGTGGACTCCCTCTCCCGCCATCTCAATGACCAAAATGACACCCTCAAAATACATGGCAAAGAACATTCATGGAAGTCTCAAAGACTCTAAACATCCCATGGGAAGATGATGACATGTTCACCGAAGACCACAAATTCTGGAAATCCCTTGTTGGCCAATATGCTACATAACATGGGAGGAGCTAACACGAATACTGATCACTCAAGTTGGATTAGTGGCTCTCAAAGTCTATATGTCAGCACCTCTCCATTAGATAATTAGGAAAGAAAGACCACGAGACTCCATGTGTGGAAATCAAGTGTACTTTTACTAATTATAAATGATTAAAGGCATAGCGAAGCAAAATCTGAATATTTAGGCGCGAAAGCGATTGATATATAGAATAGCCCATTCCCCTCCCCTTGGCATCACAGTTACAGTCCAATCATAAGTCTTCCAAGTGTCAGGTGCGAGATAACTTCAAAAGGCATCACGAAGATGGAATGTCGGTGCCGTTAGTCCTGGCGGGAAACTCCCACGCATGCGTAGTCCGATCAGCAGCTGAACTCCAGAACCTTCCTCCAGCACAATGAGTAACCCCTCCCAAATACCATGCCCTCCCTCCCCGTTTCATGGCAGCCGAAGCAACAGCAAAGCAGAGGCTGACACTATATTTTCTACATTTAAAGAAAAAAATCAAAATAAGAACTCTGTGGGGAGAAGGACAGGCTAAATGTTTGTTGTGGTGGTATTGGCATCCTTCTTCCCTTTAAGATTTTCAGAAAAAACTGAGAAGTCAGGATCCATTCAAGCTAGCTTGGGTAATGAATATCTGCAAAAAAATATATGAAAAGATGAAAAATGACTGTTTTGCTCCCTCTGGAAAAAAAAAAAACACCTTCAAAATAAATATAAACTCTGTGTGCCTGCTTTTTCCTTCCTGGTCCAAGCAGACTGGATCAACCTGTCCAATATGGCCTCCATTTCACTTGGTTTTCCAATTCTTCCTGGCCCCGAAAAGCAATTAGAGACGAAAGCAAAAGTGTTTGTGATCACTAGTGTGTCACATCTTGTCATCTATGAAAATAGTGAGCTCACTAGCACCACTGCGTAGACTATTTCTGGCTTTGAAGCAACCTGCTAAATGTCAGTTCACTGAAAAGAATGACAACATGTGCAGACATGAGAAGCTATGCTCGGTGCTAATCACCCTGCAATCAGCAGTACTTTAACTGTATGAATGGATTGATTTTAATAAGGTTAACATCTGTCACTTCCCAATATACTTAGCATTAAGTTCATACATATCAGAGTCTTATTGTCAGGCTTAAAATTGGCAACGACAAATAAATACCATCACAAATGTCAACATCTTTTGCATATGTTACAAATTTAAAAAAAAATACAGAAATAATGGTATTTATTCCTGCTTTTATCACTATTCAATTCACGTGCCAAAAGAGTTGGGCTGTTGATGCTTCCATATGCTGCCCAGAAATATGTGGCCATGCCTAGTCAAGGAAACCTTTATTTATCTTTTCAAAGTCAATTTAATTTACCTGTTTTCAAAATTGTCCTGTGGCATTCCTATCTTAATTTGGTCAGATATTTGAAAGGAAAGGTATCTTAAGCTATCGGGGGAACATTCTGCATCAGTAAGGGATAGTGATGGGTTGCTCCCGGTTTGGCCAAACCAGTAGCGGTGATTTGGCCTGGGTCACAGAACTGGCAGCAACCCAGGCTGGCCATGCCCCTGAACCAGTTCCCTGGTCTCTTCTGCCATTGCTGGCATGTTTCTGTGCATACATAGAACAATTTACACTCAACTGTCCATGTGCAAGCAATGTGTGAGGCACACACAGTGAACTGGTACCGACCAGTACAGAAACCCAACCATGGTAAGGACCCAGCCCAACATGATGCTCGTTGTAAACCATGACCAGGGGTGGGTTCCTGCCAATTCTAACCTCTTCTATAGAAGAGGTTCCACAAATCTACCATGCCATTTAGAACCGGTTCCAGCTCCCTCCCCCTGCCCGTCCGCACCACACTTGCCCTGCCCACTGTTCACTGATTGGCTGGCTCACCAATTACCCTGCCCACCTCTAAGAGTCCTATCTAAACCTTAAAATTTTAAAGCTGTCAAGTTTGAACACCCTTGGGGTTTTTTTTCTAAAGGGTTAGGGGCGCAAGGGTCTTGTAACTTGACAGCTTTAAGACTTGTGTGCTTCAAATGCCAGTGTTTCTGAGCCAACAATTTCGGTTGTTAAGCAAGAGCGTCGTTAAGTGAGTTTCACCACATTTTACAAGTCAGCTACACTCACCCAGTCACATGACTGCCAAGCCACTCCTACTCTGTCACATGGCTGGCAAGCCACTCCCACCCGGTCACAGGGCCAGCAAGTCACTCCCACAAAGCAGGCCACACCTACAGAAGAGGCTCTAATTTATTTTTGAAAACCACCACTGACCAGGACTGAAGGACATTCCTTGGTATCGAATATCTGACTTCAGTTTTGCTATGGATCAGAAGAAGGAAGGATATTGGTGTATCTTGGATAGCTACATACTCCTCTTCCCAGCTCACAGAGTAATGAAAGCAGAGGGACCCACCATATAATCTATCATGTACTGGTAAAACCTCTTTTTGAAGGTGGGTTGTCCTATAATTTGGGTAGCACTTGGAAGTTGGACCTGGTGAGAACTACAGAAGGGAAAGATTATTATTATTATTGATTATGTTTTTCAATATAATAAATACTGATTCAATAGTGTTAGTGCGAACTAGATTAATTTGAAAAATAACTGTAAATACATTATTATTGAATTAAAAACTGCAGTAGAAATTCCAAGTAAAGCAGTTGGTTAACAAATATTCCCATAACTTTTGGATATGGAAATTTTTGGATATTTGTCTTCTGAAATATAGTTAAGGGAACTGCCAATATATATACATATTTTTTTTTGTAATTTGCTATGACAGTTGTGGAATATAAGCTTTAGAAAAAAAATTAAGCCTAAATATCAGAACTGAAAGAAAACCCCAGGAAGTATTTCAAAGGAGCACCAGGAAGAGTATTAAAATTTAAGAGCAGAATTTTAAGCTAAATGTCACTTTTTAATGTTAGGAGAAGCACTCTGGATCTACCTTAATTAGATGATTAAAACTCTGGTATATAAATGGCGAAATTAGACAAAAGATCATTTCTGGTGCAGAGGGGAAATCTTCTGAAAGGTAAAGTAGTTAACATTTTAAAATTATTAAGGATTTTTTTTTTCTTGATAATTCTTTTAACAGATTTCTTTTCACCAGATTCAGCTAACTAACTAACTACAGAAGTTTTGCATGTAACAGAGCTAACTGTGAATTTTCACTCATTTTTCAACATATAAGATTCAGCAAACTGAATCTACAAAGTACTGTTGGTTTTTTTTTTGTTTTTTTTTTTGCTCCCTGGAATTTCTTATATGTTGAACAATGAGTGGAAACTTCTTTTAGCTGACTATGGTGTCTATTATTCACAAATGTCCAGGGGCAAATATAAGAAACTCTGTGTTGAATTAAAGCTGAATGGATATTTAGTTGTTGATATGCCCAGAGGCGAAAGGAAAGTTTGATGCTGTGAATCTTTGTGCGCCATTAGTGTGTGGAATGTCAGAACCATGAACTAAGGCAGGCTTGATGTTAAACCAAAATGTCAAGTCTGAAGATGGGCAACCTGAAAACCGGGAAAATAAAATGGGCTGGAATGGATTATTGTAAATCTAAGAAGCATCAGATCTTCTATTGCAAGCAAAGAAATGTTAAAGTAGCTACCATGGAGTCCTTGGCACTCTCTGAGCTTGGTGGATTTTTTGCAGATGTTTCATTACCAAACTAGATAACATCATCAGTGCTAGTAGGGAATAGTGTCCAGGCCTGCAGTTATTTTCCTTTTAGGATCTTCGGCCTGCCACACACTCTATTACTTTTCTATGCTGTTTCATTAGTGGGGGAATTGGGAGGGGGAATAGTAAGGAGTAGAATTGTAGAATGTGTTGTTGTTAAAATAAAATGTTCCTTTCTAGAAGCCCAAGTTCATCCTTTGTCTCTGCACCTCTGCACCTGACCGGAACTAGATGGGTGGAAATGCCAGTGTGGCAGAGGGAGATTGGACCATGTGATGGACTTGTGGGTGTGGGGACAAAATCATGAACTTTCAACTGGGTGGAAAACCCAGGAAGCTTTCAGATTTGGGGTTTCCACAGATGTGCCAACATGTCTCTCTTATTAAATTGGAACGTTGATGAAAGCTATGCCTTGAACTCTGATTTAATTCTGGATGATATTTGGAATGCTGACATTAACCCGACTATCCTTTTAAAATAAATCACCAGCAAACCCGGCCCGGGGTGCTGGCGAGCAGTGCAGACTCCCAACACTGACCTGACCCAGTCAGCATAAAATATCACTGAAGAAGAAGCTGAGATAAGACACATCTCTACATATCTCCCAAGCAGCAAAGGAATTTGTGGGAGAGGAATTTTTGAGATTTAGAGCGTCTGGAAAGATGAAGCCGGAGGCTTGGGGGTAAAAAAGAAAACCCGGAGTGGAGATTTTGACTCCTTCCATACAGCGATAAATGAAATGACCCATTATCGTGCAACTGAGTTGAAGACAGGTTCCCTATCAAAATGGGGAATTCAAACCAGCCAGCAGGAAGGGGTTTGGCCAACATCTCTTTCTAATCAGCCATTGATGTTGGGGCTGCAGCCTGTGAATTAAGCACCATCAGATTGGCCTTTCTTCTCAGGTAATGGATGGAAGAGATGCCAGTGAGCACCTGCTTGACCACCAATTTTGGAAAATCAACCCAGCCAGCAGAAAGGAACTTGGGCCATATCTCCCCCTAGCCAGCAAACAATGTTTGGGCTGCAGCCTGTGAATCAAGCACCACCAGGTTGGGCTTTCTTCCCACGTCATGAATGGAAGAGATGCCAGTGGGCACCTGCTTGGCCATCAACATGGGCCATATCTTCCCCTAGCCAGCAATTGATGGTTGGCCTGCAAACTGTGAATCAAGCAACCCCGGAATGGGTTTCCTTCCCAGGTCATGGATGGAAGAGATGCCAGTGAGCACCTGCTCTCCCTCAGCAGATGGAACCATGGCAGATAACTGGGCAGTGGCCAACCCAAGGATTGACACCCCCCCACACCGAGTCAAATCTCACCTGCAATGCCCCAACAGGTTCTTACCCCACCTTCCTACAGAGAAGAGTTCTCGACAATAGAAGAAGGGATGAATGAGGGGGAAGCTGCAGGATGGATAGCAGAACAATGTGGTGAGACAGTTCCTATGTTTAGAGATGTAACTGGGTTCCTTCCCTCATGGGGGCCAATAAAATGCCACCATTGCTGGCAACCTGGCCACAAAGCATCAGAGTGCTTGGCTCCATCCCCAATGCCACAAAAGTGCACACAAACCACCACCACGGTAAAGAGAAGTCTCCAGATGAAATTGAAATTTAATAGATTTGTATGCCGCCCAATCCCGTAGGACTCTGGGTGAACAAGAGTTCAAGGGAAATTAAATAAATTAATAAATTAATAAAATTAAAGCTTAAATAATTTGGGTATGTGTTGCTGAACCAAGGAACTTTGGAGACATACCAGAATTCAAAGGAGTAATTACTACAGTGTTGTCATTATGTCACAAAGAGACAGAAGCAACTAACGAATTAAACCATAACTCTACCACCAGAGCATTTGATGCTGTTTGCACAATGATGTCCAAATAAAATTCTGGAATGCTAGAATTTGAACCGTGACTTTAATGGAAAATAAATCATATCTATTACACCTTGTAAAGAAACACCAATGAAAGAGTTAATTTCATGTGAATTTGTATCTGTTTCTCTAAAGCCTGAAGTTAAAAGATCTGCCACTTCAGCTCTGGGAGAAAATGAAAAACTAAATGTATATCATCTGAAGCTGTTATTTGGAAAATAACAGCCTGCAGTAGATTAAAATAAAACATATGCATTGCACCTATATACCATATACACATGCAGACATATATTTAATTCCCCATTTTGAATATGTGGTGGGTGTGGAGGTACAAAGAGCCCTCAGAATGCATAATTCAAATAAAAGACAGACCACACAATAAAATCTCTGTGGTGTTGGTTAGATAGGCAAACTTTGCAAGTTGGTGCTTATTTTCCTGTAATAAACAGAATTATTGGCATCCCAACTCTTGGCAATTACTCAGAGAGATTCAAATTGCAGATGGCATTGACATACTTGTATGAACATACTGCATGTTCCCAAAATGGAGAGAACGTTCCTGATAGGATCAGATGCCCAAAAGGAATCCATCATTAGCATTCAGGTGTTTGCAAGGCAAGTTCACTGCCTAATTTGGGTTTGAAAAATCCCCACAATTAGATTAGTTCAGCCTCACATGTACAGTAGCTCTGCTGAAATATCATTGGAATTAATTATCTCAGATAAGAATGCAAAATTATTATCCATCATGATACATACACAATAGGGACGTTGTTGTTTTTTCTTCCATCCTATGAATTTGCATTTATTATGAAATATGACATTGTTTGACAATATATTTCAGGGTTTTTTTCCCCATTGGTAGACCTAGAGCAAACATTCACTTTCACTCACTTCCTCTCTTCCCTTTTACTCAGTGGTGCAGTTAGCAAATCACAAATGATGATTGGTTTTCATTGTATGCATATTATCTGCACTGTGCTTGTGAATACAAGCACTCTGAAGTCTCTGTTTTGTTTTTATATTTATCGATGAAGTCTGGAAAAACATATGTATGTTGCTATTTAAAAAAAAATGGGGGAAGCTTGAACAATATTAAACAAAAGTTGACAACATAGGATGAGCTATCCCATGGTGTAATTCTGTTTTAATGCCTCAAGAATGCTGAAATAGTAATAGCAATAGCGCATAGACTTCTATACCGTTTCGTAGCACTGGTGCAATTCAGCCGGTTCTGTCTGGTTCAGGTAATCTGGTAGTGGTGGCGGTGAGAGGCTCCGCCCACCCGCCTGGAGGTCATCATTGTAAGCCGCCCTGAGTCCCCTTCGGGGAAAAGGGCGGCATAGAAATATAATCAATCAATCAATCATGTCCTTTTTTGATGCTCTGCACATGTGCGCTATCATTTGCCAACCGTTAGCGAAGGTAAGTTGATTTCACCCTTGCTTCGTAGCGATTTATCACACTCTCTGAGTGGTTCACAGAGTCAGCATGTTGCTTCCAACAATCTGGGTCTTCAAAGACAACCATTCAAGGTTTTACAGCTTCAGGGAATAAGTTGGCAGACATAACCAAGTTTGTTTAATATGTCTTGCTTGTAGATTGTGCGGTGCAAATGCATGTAGGAATCTATAGAGGTCCCAAGGTGGGTGAACGTTTTGGGTCAAGAAGCTACCTGAATCACTTCCTGTGAAGTGGTCCTTAGACACAGTGTTTTTCAACCTTGGCAACTTGAAGATGTCCGGACTTCAACTCCCAGAATTCCCCAGCCAGCGAATGCTGGCTGGGGAATTCTGGGAGTTGAAGTCCGGACATCTTCAAGTTGCCAAGGTTGAGAAACACTGCCTTAGAGGAGGTCCACTTTTTGGCCAGAATGATCACCAGCCATAAGCTTGCTGCTCCCTTCATAATGTAGGCCTGATGTTCCCTGTCACGTTCAAGAGGTATGGAGGCATCTCAAAGCAGTAATTATTCCTCTTATCAACTTCATGCCTTGAAAATATCGCTCTGGTTACCCACAGCGCTGTGGGTTATGTCCCAAATAACTTTGAAGTGATTCCTGCATGCATGATGAGGCTTCCAAACATATTTAACCAGCGGTCTTCTATATTGTTTGAAAAGTATTTCTGAAGCTCGGGGGAACTTTCAAAAAGCCCTTTGTAGCACAGAACAAATAATATTTGAACAGAGGAAATGGAGCGATCCAAGACCATGTATGCCTAAAGGACTCTCTGAATTGTAGTTGAGTAATTAGCAAAGCATTTCATGCCCATGAATATGTATCCGAAAGCAACAATGAAACTGTTCTTTCCAAAATAGGTACGTCTATGTGGGGGATATGACACTTTAAATATATCCATATTTTAAATTCAAGCTTCACGCTTCTTAAATACAGGTAGTCCTTGACTTACTACCACAAAATTTATGTTGTTAAGTCACTTTTGCTGCATTTTATGACCTTTCTTGCCACAATTGTTAAGTGAATCACCACCATTGATAAGTGTTGTTGTTCTCCAGTGGCCTGTAGAGCTGGCAGCAGATTCGGACAGTGAGGAGTCTGGGGAAGCCTCAGACGAGGGCTTGGAGATGTTTGGCCTCTCCCGTAAGACATAAAAGAGGAGGAAACACACTTGAGCCTTTGCAGGAAGCAATTAGTTCATCTGGTTGGTTCAACCTCTGGGAAGTTCTGTTTGACTCTGTGCTACGTTTGGCCTTGCAAAAGTAATTGGCAATTGGGCCTCTGGCAGCATTTCAAGGGAGATAAAGGCGGGGGCTTATCAACATTACCCTGAAAGACTGTGGCAACTCGAGCAGACATCTGTCGGAATCTTCACAGACTGTTGGGGAAACCATGTGGGCTGTGAATGACCATAATTCACAGCCGTCTAAGTAAAAGAGGGTTTGAGGGGACTAAGATTGGGATTTATGCTTTCTCGGGAAGCCGAGGTTAGAACAATAAGTTACTAACCTAGTTGTTAAATGAATCCATCGTTCCAAGGTGGGTTGGAGAGCTGAGGTGGTGCAGTGGTTAAATGCAGTACTGCAGGCCACTTCAGCTGACTGCTATCTGCAGTTCGGCGGTTCAAATCTCACCGGCTCAAGGTTGACTCAGCCTTCCATCCTTCCGAGGTGGGTGAAATGAGGACCCAGACTGTGGGGGCGATACACTGACTCTGTAAACCGCTTAGAGAGGGCTGAAAGCCCTATGAAGCAGTATATAAGTCTAACTGCTATTGCTATTGCTAATCTGCCTACCCCATTGACTTGGCTTGTCAGAAGGTCTCAAAATGATCACATGACCCCGGGACACTGCAGTGGTCATAAATATGAGCCAGGTGCCAAGCATCTGAATTTTGATCACATGGTTGTGGGCATACTGTAAAGGGTTGGAAGTGTGAAAAATGGTCATAACTCGCTTTTTCCAGTGCCATGAACTGTTGTAAGTCAAGGACTACCTGTATTATCAATAATGGTGAGGGTTTGTTTCAAATTTCCTCACAGGTTATGGGTAGGTAGTCTTTGAGTTATACAGTTGGGACCCAGCAGTTGTTAAGTGAGTCGTGCCCAATTTTATAAACTTTTGTTTTACCACAGTTGCTAGGAAATCATTGCAGTTGTTAAATGAACCACGTGGTTGTTAAATGAATCCAGCCTCCAGTTGACTTTATTGTTGGAAGCCAGCTGAGAAGCTTGCAAATGCAATTGTTATAGCAAATAAATACTGATTGCCAAATCCCCAAATTTTGTTCACATAACAACAGAGATGCTGTGGCAGTCATAAGTACGAGGATTGGTCTTAAGTCATTTTTTTCAGTGCCTTTGTACTGACAGTCGCTGAACAAATGCTTGTAATTTGAGGCCTACCTCCACTTGCTCTTACCTTATTCGTGCTTATAAAAACTCATAATTTTCACTCATAATTTTCTACCAAGAGATTATTTAGCATTTCACTGCATTAGTCCTAGCTCAGGAAAAGGAAATACAGAATGTTATAATGACTAATGAGGTAAATCCAGAAATCCTTATTCTAGACCAGTGGTTCCCAAACTTGGCAACTTTAAGACTTGTGGACTTCAACTCCCAGAATTCTCCAGCCAGCTCTGCTGGCTGGAGAATTCTGGGAGTTGAAGTCCACAAGTCTTAAAGTTGCCAAGTTTGGGAACCACTGTTCTGGACAATAAGTTTTGATTCACTGAGCATTTGCTCTCCGGCTGAGCCATTAGATTTCCAATCATTGCTGATCATGGCAAGCCTCACTATGTTGTCTGCAGTGTGCCAACACCTAGCACCAATGATTGAATTGCACTAGCTTTTCGATACTTGCACTAATAAGATCTCAGATATTCAGTGGCAAGCAAATAGTTTGATGAGGGAAAAGCAATTTGTTGTTTCTGTTGCCAAAATGGAGTCCTACCCAACCCTTTGCATCACACAGGTGGCAAAAAGAGATATAAGAAATTGTGCTTTAGTGTCCCAACAATAAATTTACCAGAAATACGGTACTTTGATTCTCGTCTGCAGGGTTGTGCCATGTATACATTTTATACATGTTTCATATATTTTATGTTTATTTTTATATTATATTTTTTAAGAAATAGTGTATTTCTCTATATGCAGGATGACATTTTGTGTAGACAAATACTGCATTTGTGGAGTGCAACTGATTTGTTTTTAATTGACATCATCATTCAGAGGAAAAAGAATGCAAAATACCTGATTACATAAGAAAAAGAAAAAAAGAAAAACTGATCCCTAGCAACATTATATGTATAAGCTTTATTGTCATTGTACTTAAATACAACAAAATTAGTTCAGCTGTTTCCTTTCTGGTTATAATAGATGCACAAAGAAAAAAAATATTTTGGTCATAGTTGTTCTAAAATCTCATTGCATCAAAATATATAAAAATACAAATGATGCTAAGTAGAAAAAAACACTATTTGGGAATAATTTCTCAATTTCTGCTTTCTATATATTTCTTGATGAATGTATTGGTAAATGCCTACAAGTGCGTAAGAATGAAGGGAAATTAATTCAGTGTTTTAAGATCCTTCTCTTACAAATTATAACAGAGTGCTGTTTCATTTTGAACCTATTGCTGCATTGGATTCTATCTGGCTGCTAACAGAACAGATGTTCCTGTCAGATATGATTCATCCTCTCTTTTCCAAATAGCCTAAGCACCTTCCAAATCCGTTCAAGGATGTTTGGGGAGATCCTCAAGCAGATGTTCTAATATATTAAGTATTAAATATTTATGCCTGTTGCATATTCGCTGTAGTTTTAAGTGCTGAACCTTATTAACGTTTATAGCTTCCTACGTTCTGTCTAAACTCTCTGTCAGATCTGGCTCATGCCGGTTTCAAGTGTTCATTTAGTAAGTGACTGTGACCTCATATCTTTGCACTTAAAGGGTAAGGCGGCCAAACACACACACACACACACAGAGAGAGAGAGAGAGAGAGAGAGAGAGAGAGAGAGAGAGAGAGAGAGAGAGAGAGAGAGACTAACTGATAGTGTGTTGAATTGAATTATGATGTTACACAGCCGAGGTGGCGCAGTGGGTAGAGTGCAGTACTGCAGGCCACTTCAGCTGACTACTAGTTCAGCAGTTCAGCAGTTCAAATCTCACTGGCTCAAGGTTGACTCAGCCTTCCATCCTTCCGAGGTGGGTGAAATGAGGACCCTGATTGTTGGGGGCGATATGCTGACTCTGTAAACCGCTTAGAGAGGGCTGAAAGCCCTATGAAGTGGTATATAAGTCTAACTACTATTGCTATTTTAGACTTTTGAATTCATTAGAACAGAGGTGGTATTCTGCCAGTTTGGCACGGTTCAGGCGGACCGGTAGTGGCGATAGCAGGAGGCTCCGCCCACCTGTCCAAGCATCATTACAGATGCTTTGTGCATGCTCGGAAGATTCTGCACATGTGTAGAAGCATCGCAAGTGAAGCCAGCAAGTGCACGCATGCAGTCCCCGTTCCAAACTGGTAGCAAAAGTAAGAGGATTTCATGTCTGCATTAGAAGTACAAGTAAAGATATAATGTACAGAAATAATGTGTTGCTATCATCGGAAGAAAAGGTGGCATGGTTGAGATCACGTTTTTGGATTCCACTCCAATTTAGCTGTCCTCGGAAATAGGCCCGTCTGATGCGTATACCAATAGCACAAAATAGCTACTTGGAAACATCTAAGTATCCATGTGAGGCATCCCACTGCAGATGGCTGATAAGAGAATGTCTCTGCCCAACTGACCTGGATCATGGTGAGGTTAATCCTGAGCAATCATTGTTAATGATTCCCGTTTCAAATCCTGTGCCTACCTTCAAAGAGATTGGATTGTGGATTGCACTGGTGGTTGAAAATGTTCCCACTTGATTTGGAAAGTCCGAAATGCTTGAGCAATGTTCTTGAACAGAAATAATGGGCTCCACCAGCAAGCAACTGTGCTTCTATAATGTTCACTCAGAACCGAGTGGGTGTTTCTCGTAACATATTGCTGAATAAATGCCCTGTGTTCCCTATATGGAAATAAAAGTCTTTAATTTTCATAAAGCAGAACTTCAACAAAACACTCTTGTGTCAATGGAA
Source organism: Thamnophis sirtalis (assembly GCF_051295495.1). Taxonomy (NCBI): domain Eukaryota; kingdom Metazoa; phylum Chordata; class Lepidosauria; order Squamata; family Natricidae; genus Thamnophis; species Thamnophis sirtalis. The sequence goes on from NW_028261386.1 coordinate 132,470,771, forward strand.
AATATCTTCTGATTTCTATCTCAAATGTGCTTTTTCAAAAGGCAACTGGACTTTTTTTTTTTTTTTTTTCCTGATGTAGCTCCTTGGATGAGAAGTGAAACGTCTCATGAAAAGGTGAAAAAGCACCTTAGGACAACTATGGTCTGGATCCCCATAGATTTCTGATTTCTACTTCAGTCATTCCCCCTCAAGGATAGTCTTGGTAGTGAGGTTGGATGGTATTGAGGGAAGATTCAGAGAAAGTTTCAGGGAAGAAAGAAGAGGGCGGGTAAAATGATTTTATTGTTCTTTTGAATCCTTACATTGATCAATATTAATCCCACATTCATTGGGGGATTCATCCTTTCCTAGCCACTATTTAGAACTTATCTCATAGCAATAGCAATAGAAGTTAGACTTATATACCGCTTCATAGGGCTTTCAGCCCTCTCTAAGCGGTTTGCAGAGTCAGCATATCACCCGCAACAACAATCCGGGTCCTCATTTTACCCACCTCGGAAGGATGGAAGGCTGAGTCAACCTTGAGCCGGTGAGATTTGAACAGCCGAACTGCAGTCAGCTGAAGTAGCCTGCAGTGCTGCACTCTAACCACTGCTACACCTCGGCTCTTTTCATGTGAGTTGCAAAATTCGGCTTTAGGGCTGAGCACATGAACAGTTTTTTGGGGAATTGGGAATTCAGAGACTGAAATTAACTGTGACCAATCACAAAATTGTTGCTGCTTTTGCTTGCCAGATCAGAAATGGTTGAGTTCTAGAATGACATCAGGAGCTTGGGGAAAATTTGCAGCATGGAGCTCTGTCCCATTTATAACTGGGCTACAAAAATGTATAAAAATACTTCCACAATCTTTATATAATACAGGTATATATAATGTGGGGTGCAGAGGTGGCTTCCATTGTGCCAGTTTGATCAGGCATGCGCCTTGGGAGATATGTGCCTTGGGAGCATGCATTCTTGATATGTGCAATGTGCACATGCACAGTAGTAAAAAATTGCTTCTTCGCATGCACAGAAGCAAAAACAAGATGGACCTACTGTCAGCACTTCTTCATTGGATAATCAGGAAAGAAATCCACAAGACTCAATTGATAGAAATCAAGTGTACTTTTACTAATTATAAATGAACAGAAGCGTAGCAAAGCGAAGACTGATTATTTAGGTGCGAAAGCAAATGATATATGGAATAACCCATTCCCCACCCCTTGGCATCCCAGGCACAGTCCAATCATAATTCTCCCAAGTGTCAGGTGCGAGATAACTTCAAAAGGCATCACCAAGATGGAATGTCGGTGCCGTTGGCCTTGGCGGGAAACCTCCTCCGCATGCGCAGTAAGACGGGCAGTAGAAACTCCAGAATCTTCCTCCAGCACAATTAGCAGTCCCCTCCCAAATACCATGCCCTCCCTCCCCGTTTCAATGGCAGCCGAAGCAGCAGCAAAGCAGAGGCTGACACCTACGGCACCGTCAATAGAACCAATTCTGGGGCATGGCCATTCGAGTTATTACCTACTTGGCCAAACCGGTCCGAACCGGTAGGAACCCACCTCTGATAGGGTGGATTTTAAAAGCTATATAACTTTTGCCTTTAAACAAACTAGTTCCAAGGCTGAAAATGGGAAATTTCTAAACTAATCAGCATCTCTTAATTCATAGGGGGGAAAAAATCATGTTGTTCTATAAACTCTTGAAGATTTAGTTTGGATCCTCTAGAATTCTGTCATTGTAAATGATAGAATATAATCTGTTTAGACAGTGAAGTCAGCATATTTCAAATGCCACATTTATTCTGTTTAAAGATGTACAATTTTTAACCTGATGTATTGATGTAGAACATATGGCCTTGGTAATTCTAGTTGTTAATCAAAAAGGTAATTTGTATAGCTGAGCATCAGGAGAAGATCAATGTAAGCTTTTTTTTATTATTTTTTTCCCTTCTTCAATTATTCTCTCTTGTTAGTATTAATGCTAAACATTTATTTTAGCTCCAGCAGTGAGCATTTATTTTCCTGTAAACAGTATAACTCTGGCAACAAATCAATGTGGAAATGCAGAAAATAATTTAAGTTCCTTTTGGGGTTCCTTGTTGAATGATGAAACAATACTTTAAAAATGGGTACTCAGAAGAGTTTCTGTTGCAGCAGTAAACAAGTGCAAACATTATTATTATTTTTTTTGCAACACTTTTGTTTGAAAACCTAATCTTTAGGAATTTATCTCCTGTTTTCTTGGTGCTTCAGTGTTGGAGAGGAAAAGGATAAATTAGAGTTTTAAATCAGGCACAGAAAATACAGCTCTGATGTCCAATATGTGTCAACTTTATTTGAAAGAGAATCATTGCTTAGTGTAGTACCATTATTGTCCCAATTCTCCATCTAATGTAAATGTGATTCATCTGTCGCCACAGGTATCTGGTCTTTGAAATGCATGCCAGAAAAATGTATTCCTTTTTGACAATTAGAATTAACTGATATGCAGGTAAAAGGCTGGCTAGGAAGGGATGGTTTGGGCCATTTCTAGTCTGTGCAAGTTATTCAGCCCTATTCTCACTTTAGCCTTTGTAGGGTTTTTTTAATTGCACATTACATTTAATTTTATTCATTTATTTATTTTATTTGTCAACAAGTACAAGGTAATAGGTATTAGTATAGACATGGACATTATCACATGGAATTGGTACAAATAGATGCTTATAAATAGGTATAACATGGCCATGAAGACTTAATGAAGGCATATCAATGGGGACAGTAGGATAGGGATGGTAGGCACACTGCCCGCCCCCTTAGGGACCTCGTAGAAAATAGCAATAGCAATAGCAGTTAGACTTATATACCGCTTCATAGGGCTTTCAGCCCTCTCTTAAGTGGTTTACAGAGTCAGCATATCGCCCCCACAGTCTGGGTCCTCATTTCACCCACCTCGGAAGGATGGAAGGCTGAGTCAACCTTGAGCCGGTGAGATTAGAACCGCCTAACTGCAGATAACAGTCAGCTGAAGTGGCCTGCAGTACTGCACCCTAACCACTGTGCCACCTCGGCTCATGTATGAGGTCCACGGTGGACAGTTTAAGGTTAAAAATATGGGGGTTTGAGGAACTAAAAACAGAATCAGGTAGAGCGTTCCAGGCGTTGACCCCTCTGTTGCTGAAGTCGTATTTTCTGCAATCGAGTTTGGAGTGGTTTACTTTGAGTTTGTATCTATTCTTTGCCCGTGTATTACTGCGGTTGAAGTTGTAGTAGTTGTTTACAGGTAGGACGTTATAGCAGTTAATTTTGTGGACTATGCATAGAACGTAGGCGGCGAGTTCAAAATTTCAAGCCTGGTGGCATAAGGTATTTTATTGCGAGCAGACGAGTTAAGTCCTCTTCTTGTGAAATACCTCTGGACCCTCTCTATTGTATTAATGTCCGATACACCGTATGGATTCCAGGAAGGGGAGCACTATTCAAGGATTGGTCTAGCAAAGGTTTTGTATGCCCTAGTTAGCAGTAGAGTGTTACGCGAGAAAGAACTTTGTAAAATAAGGTTGATAACTCTCAAATGCCTTTTTGGCAACGTTGTTACAGTGAGCTTTATTCTTAAAACTCTCTAAAATGAAGACCTTTATATTTATTATGGTTTATGGGTAGACCTGTATATTTATTTTTATTTGTGGGTAACTCAAGGCGGCAAACATATCAGCACATCTTTGCTGTGGTCTGTTGGCTGCCAGGAGAGCTAGCGGTAGAGTCAGATGATGATGATGATGATGATGATGATGATGAGGAGGAGGAGGAGGAGGAGGAGGAGGAGGAGGAGGAGGAGGAGGAGGAGGAGGAGGAGGAGGTGGAGGAGGGAGCCTGGAACAGCTTCAGGAGGCTTTGGAAGGCTCTCATATGGAGGCAGAATGTGAACTGTGTGAATTCCTATTTAGTTCACATAGATTTAGAAGGGTAGTTATTCAAGAATAAAGTCCCATAAATGTTCCATTCCAGTTAGGGAAACCTTTGTACTAACCCTATATTAGTTAGTACCTTTTGTACTTAAATGAAACAAAGCATAATCTAATTCTTCAAAAGTTCTGCAGATGAAGACTTGACGTAACACAACATGTGATGACTGAAAATTCAGAATATTCACAAACACTGAATACTTGTGCTATTAACAAATAGGAAGGGGGAGAAACTCAAATCTCACTTCTTATTTTTCCCCCAGTTGGCCTCATAACAATTAATTATTGTATATAATTGTGGATAAGTTTATCCACAAATAAACTTGCCCTTGAAATTTCAAACAAAGCCAATTAAAAAAAAATGTTTCCCCCCATGGATCATCTGACCCTCAAATTTTTCACTGTAGTGACAGGTGGAAAACTGCAAATTGTTTTGTCATCATTTATAAAACTCTGCAAATAAACACACACACACACACACACACACACACACACACACACACACACACACACACACACACACACACACACACAGAGTATATTAAGCTGTTGCCAGTTGATACAAGCTATGGTGTTTTTAATCCTTACAGCAATGTTTTCTCGTTTAACCTTCCATTTGGAAAACAGAAATGAAGATGCTGTATATCAGACTTAACAAACTGTGTACTAGTCCTGAAATCATGCAATGTTATATCTTAGGAAGGTTCTAAGGAGGAATTCCCATTATAAACCAATGAAGCCAATAGTTACTTACAAAAATAAGTTTGGAAAAAAAGTAATGTAGAAAAAAACAAACAAAATAAGGTAATAATCAAATCCAGAGCAAAGATAATAGGATAATTAGTCAGCTCAGCTCAGCTAATATCTATTACCCGCTTGAATAGGACAGTAGGTTTCCCTACTGATTCATAGGATTCATTGCAGAAAGGGTATTTAGAAAAATATCATGTGAACGATGGCTTGAATATTGTATTCCTTGCTTCTCTTCTGCCTGTTTTCCTTCTTCCTCCCTGAGATCATGTCATCAGTTTTATAAAATGTACAGTAGAGGTTCAGTGAACCTCCACCTTTTGGGAGAATGATTATTGTTTTGGCCATCAGGCCTCATACTCAATCTCTGATGTCATCAGTGCAACCAGCAAATTAGAATATTGCTTTCCTAATGACCATGCGTCTGATGCTAGATGCACTTATTAGCTTTCTCCAATTCTATGAATTGGATTATACCGGAGAAGCTTTATGGGAAAACAACATATGAATTACAATGATTTGAACTTCTCAGCATGGGCTCAATTTAGTGGATGAGTCAGCTGGCCCTGTTGTGTCGAGCAGAAACTTTGCAATCGGCACAGTTATATTAAATGCCCATATGCCTCTTACGCACATACGTGCACACCAAACGTTTGTGCACAAAACAGAGTGCTTTGTTGCAAGCTCAGAACAGAGAACTCCACGCAAAGGATTCCATTGGAATGTCACAAGCTGGCTTCGTTGCAGTAGGACAAAACTAAAAATAGCATGAGTGATTTATTATTATTATTATTATTATTATTATTATTATTATTATTATTATTATTATTATTATTATTATTTTATTTTATCAATTTCCTATATATATTCACAATTATATGATCTCATAACTGTTATTAATAATATGTATTTATAACAATTTTTCCCTACTGTTGACAGTATACTTGAAGATTGCTTTTTAGCAGTATATAAGTCTATGAAGCGGTATATAAGTCTAACTATTGCTATTGCTATTGCTATGAGATAAGTTCTAAATAGTGGCTAGGAAAGGATGAATCCCCCAATGAATGTGGGATTAATATTGATCAATGTAAGGATTCAAAAGAACAATAAAATCATTTTACCCGCCCTCTTCTTTCTTCCCTGAAACTTTCTCTGAATCTTCCCTCAATACCATCCAACCTCACTACCAAGACTATCCTTGAGGGGGAATGACTGAAGTAGAAATCAGAAATCTATGGGGATCCAGACAACGGTCCTACTTCTTCTTCCCTCCCTCCCTCTTTCCTTCCCTCGTTTCTTCTCTCCTACTCCCCTTCCTTCCCTCCCTGAGTGATTTAAACTTTAACAACAATAATAACAAAAAAACAAAGCGCCCAACAACCTTGAAATATTTCAAATGTCCTCTGATTGGGAACAGAGTATACATAGAGTAGAAGGCCTTGAAAATAATAGTCAAACACTGTGTTATATGTACAAGTGGTCTCCTACTTATGACTACAATTGAGCTGAAAATTTCTGCTGCTAAGCAAAACATTAGCTAAGTGAGGTTTGCTCCATTATATGATGTTTCTTGCTCCAGTTGTTAAGTGAATTACTGCAGCTGTTAAGTTAGTAATACTTAACAGCTGCAGTGAATCTGATTTCCCCATTGACTTTGAATGTCAGAAGGTCGCAAAAGGGGATCACATGATCCCAGTTTGATGCAACTATCATAAATATGAGCCAGGTGCCAAGTGTCTGAATTTTGATCATGTGACCATGAGGATGATGCAATGGTTGTGAGTGAAAAATGGACACAAGTCATTTTTTTTAGCGTGTTGTAACTTCAAATGGTCACTAAATGGACTATTGTAAGTTGGGGACTACCTATATACCACAGTGGTGTAGTGGTTAGAATGCAGTAGTACTTCAGGCTACTTCTGCTGACTGTCAGCTGTCTACAATTTGGCATATCGAATCTCACCAGGCTCAGGGTTGACTCAGCCTCCCATCCTTCCGAAGTAGGTAAAATGAGGACCCAGATTGTTGGGGACAATAGGCTGACTCTGTAAACCACTTGGAGAGGGCTGTAAAGCACTGTGAAGCGGTATATAAGTCTAGGTGCTACTGCTAAACCTACTAAAATCAGACCCGTGTAGGTAATGTTTTTCGCTGTGACGGTAAATGGAAATGAATGTTGGGTTCATATGTCTCAAAAATTAGGTGGGTCGTTTTTTGTTTTTTTTTCCCCTGAACCCCAAGATTCAACCCACTGACTGCTACTTGGAGATGCACCCTAACTTTTTTTTACTTGTCAAACACCTAATCATTTTTAAAGGAGTTGTCCTCATGATGGGACCTTTGTCTCATCCCCAGTTCATAGGGGAGGTGGTTTATGTTTAAACAACCATTCTAATTTTAAAGTAAACTAAGGATCTTGGTTTATCTGCTCTCGTAATCAGCTGTGTTCCTATCAGCCTGTTTTGCATATCTTAAGAGGTCCCTAAGGGGGGGTGCATAAGCGCACCAGCGTGTCTACCATCCCTGTCCTACTGTCCCATTTATTTGTACTCTTTTTATGTGTTTATGTTTTTTGCTTATTTATATCCATTTATTTGTGCCATTTTTTCATGTGTTTTCATACTTGTTTCCTTGTTCTTGTTGACAAATAATATATATATATATATATATATATATATATATATATATATATATATATATATATATATATATATATATATATATATATATATATATATATATATATATATATATATATATATATATATATATATATATATATAATAAGTATCACCTCCCTTCCCCTTCTCGAGGATGCAGATTGTAAAGTAGGAGACTTTACATCCAGAAAGTCGTGGTTAGTGGGTTATGTAGTACTACTAACCTAGATCCTAAAATGAACAAAGATTGAAGGAGGCTGGTCATGTTTAAACCTTGATGCAGAAAGATTGAGGGGAGGGGGATACGATAGCATCTTCGAATACTTGAAAGGATGAAACATGGAAGAAGGCAATGATGTGTTTCCAGTTGTTCCCCCCCCCAAAAAAAGGAGAACAGTTTCCTATTAGTGTTAGTAAAAAAATAATAATAAATAGAACTAAATGTTTTAAATGATAAAGGCAGATTGACAGTAGAATCCGAAGAGCGTTAGATTCTCCTTTGAAAATGTTGAAAGCCTGGGCAGACATCTGTTGGTGCTGCTTTAAAATAGGATAGTTACCTTAAAAGGGAGGTGAATTGAATGGCCTAAATAGGCCTTCCAAAGGATGGTTTTATGGCCCTTCCTTTGCCCTAAAGCTATGCTAATTGGAAAAAAAAAAGCAAAGTGAGGAAAGATTAGATTAGATACCCAGTAGGTTCTTTTAAAAAGAGCACAAAACCTCATGTCCTCCACATTCCTTTCAAATCGATCCCTGGCTCCTCCAGGGCAGGTGAGCTTGGCTGAGAAATTCCCCAGTCTCCTCCACCGACACAACTGAGTTTTATTTCTAATAGATTTCGGTAGGCCTGTTCTTGTAGGCCGCTTAAGCTTTGCAGTCCATCTGGAACATGGAAGGTCTCCCTCCCAATACATAAGGCGTAGATTTCATCTCTGTAGCTGGGATTTTTTTTTACAGGAAAAGGAACCGGTGGTGGTATTCAGCTGGTCCGGACTGGTTTGGGTGAACCGGTAGTGGTGACCTGTGGATGGGCCTGCCCACCTGCCCCGGCTCTATGCCCTCCTATTTAGCCATGTTTTCTGAGCTGCGTGCATGCATAGAAACTGTGTGCAAGCAAAGTGCATGCGTGGAAGGCCACGCACATGCACATAAGGCATGCATGCTCACAAAGCGAGTGTCTGCACATTCACACGCACTCACAGTTTTGGTGTGCGTTGCTTTTATATCTGCTCACTTTAAAGTCCTGTCCATCCTGTTTCAGCAGCACTGATTTACATTTTATCCCTGGATGTTTTCACTTATATTTGCACTATTTTTTTTAATATATGTCTAAAGTTTGAAAGTGTATTTCTTGTTTTGACAGTTTTTGTCTTTCTACTAGTTGTTCAAGACAGAATTTATTTAGGAAAAGCAAAAGCAATTTATGTGTTTCTTCATTTTTCAATGAAATTTGTTTAAGCCAGAATACATTTTGGAATATGTAAAGAAGTGCAAAAGTCACAGGACATCTAAATCTGAATTAGGAAATTATTCCATAAAATGCAGATCACTATAGGAGCTCTCTAAACTTTTATCATTATTGGACAGCAATATATAAAATATCAGTTAGAATATTTCTAAAGATCTGGGTCATTTCCACTGCCGGCACATTGGGAGTGTTTCTTACTCCAGCCAAGATTCAATTTGTATGGAGCCTTCTGTTCCATTCCAAACTAAAAAAAACATTGGTCAGTTTCCATCTCTGTTGTCACTTTTGATATACTTTTTGAACTGGCACGCTGGGCCATTCTTCTCTGTCTTTCCACTGAGATTCCAGAAGAAAAGAAATCCATCTCTTTTCAATTTCTCACCAACTCAGCCTTTCCGAGAGCATTGTCCAAATGATGACATTGAACTGGGCCTATCTGTCACAGACATTAACATTGTCAGAACGGTTTAGGAAGGCTGAAAAGGGTTGTTTCTGGATACAATGAGCTTTGGATGCTACCTTTTGGTGGAAATGGATTGGGGGCAAGGTGTGTCCAAATAAGGTGGTTGCAATATCCAGAATGAATCCCATAATAGAACTGAATCAGGAGTGGTGAGCTGAATCTCTCCCCCCCCCCCCCCGCCCCAAAGTCCACTGCTTTTAAATCATATAATTTAAAAATTGATTGTATTTACTGATTTATTTGACGTATCCCTATCACGTTTGCCAATCCCATTACCTCCTTAAATGAGGACATGACTTTGCTGCGTTTTTTTTCCGTACTATCCAAGGTCATTACTGATTTCCACCTTCCGTAAGAAGACACCATGCATGCAAGCTAGGTCAAAAGAACTGTGAAATTACTCCCCAAAACTCCATGAGGCTTTAGACCAGTTCTCATAAAGCTGGTTTGGTTGCCTGATCATAGGCAGCATTTGAAATGGCGGTATATTTCAAGTATCTTTTGGGAAATGGCCTGGAAGTCAACTTTTTTTAAACATAGCCAGACACTCTACTTAGCTAGTGCAAACCCACTGCATGAGTCATAAAGTTCAATTGCTCTATAATCAGAAAGAGAGAGATGATGTAGGCCGGCTGACTTCTGAACAGTTTTTTTTTTTTCCCCTGCTGCTTGCCGTCACATTTCTGAAAGCTTCTGTTCCGTTTCAAAAATGCTAGATTCTGTAATATAATTTTGGCAGTGTTGATGTTCTCCTCCATTCTGTAACACTGGAACTCAATCTATCATAGCTGTTAAGTACATATTGTCGCACAGGGCTGGGTTCTGGCTGCTGCTACTGCTGATTTGCTCAGGACATGTTGTGTGAGCGCTTGATGCGCGCATACACAGTACTAAAAGAATTTGGTTCTGCGCATGCACAGAAGCAAAAAAAACAAGATGGTGGTTTGGGGGCATGTCAGGCAAAGTTACTACCTACTCAGCCAAACCGGTCCGAACCCGTAGGTACCCACCTCTGTTGTCGCCACAGTTCACTGAATGGATTCTTTCATGCCTAACAAAATACAGAGTTGGAAGGGAGCTTGGAGGTCTTCTAGTCCAATTCCCTGCTCAAGCAGGAGACTCTAAACCAGGGGTATCAAACAGGGGACCTGTGGGCCGGATGAATCACACAGAGGCCACGCCTACCCCAGCTCTGCAAATGGGAAAAATGCAACATGTCACATGACATGATGAGTTTGACACCCATGCTCTCGACCATAGCTGTCCTATCTTTAAAGTCCCCAGTGATGGAGCTCCTACAACTTCTGGAGGCAAGCCATTCCACTGATGAATTGTTTTAACAGTCAAGAAATTTATCCTTAGTGTTTTAAGCTGGATCTCTCCTTGCGTTGGAGAACAGGTTGTGTCTCTTCTCTGTGGCAGCCCCTCAGATATTGAAGGACCGCTATCATGTCCTTCTCTTTGTTAGACAAGACTTGTATGAAGGATTCTAGTTATACCATGGAAGATCTCTTGAAGTTGGGTAAGCAGTCCTTGATAGGCTCCCAAGAAGGTTCTCAATCAAAGGAAATAATTGTAATTGTAATTTAATAGATTTATATGCCACCCAATCCTGCAGGACTCCGGGCCGCTGGAATGGAAAAAATAATGATTCCCCTAATTAGTATGGGCAATGGCAAATCTTGCTACTTTATTTTTTTTCATCTTCCAAGCAGACCAGCCACTAAATAAGATTTACTGATATTATATGAATATTTTCTTTCATGGAATAATTCTTGGCAGTATTGTAACTTATCATTGTAACAATAAACATTGACGGATTAATATACAAGGAGTGTATGGATCCAGCCAGCCAGCAGTGGCTTGAAGCTTTCATAAAATGAGTGTTGCATTTTTTTCCCCATTTCTTTTTCTTGCAAGTCTACTACACTAGTAATTATTTTAGGATCCTTTGCTAGGGGATTTTTATGATAAGTAATAGAGCAGTAGCAAATTAAGAGAAAGTAGATGTCTAACGGAACTGAAATGGTACTTTATTGACACAGGCTCGCTCGAACAAGAATCTGTGGTGGATGAAGTTGCTTTTGTTTTTGATTCCTGCAGAGAGTGTATGAATAAATACCCCTCCCTGTGGTTTCTTTCCGATTTATCTAGGAACATGAGCTATTTGTTAATCACAGGATGTTATTTAATCAGCAGGACAAATAATGCATGGGTGTTGAAAAATATTTCTGAACCACACATAATTGATCTGGGAGAAGCAAAGCAAAATGGGATTTTTTTAAAAAAAAAAAGTAGCTGAACTGTGCATTTGATTTTTAAGTTAAGCTTCTAGTTTCTTAAAAACTAAGGCAAATATTCCTAATTCTTACCCAGAAAGCATTTGTCTGTAGGTTTTTTTTTTTAAATGCATCTAGATTGTCATGCACAAGGGTCACATTTTTCATAACTGATTTCAGAGAGCCTATATAATTCTTCCCTGAGCTGTAGAATTTAACACTTGGGAATAGAAATGCAGTGACCGCAGTTGCTTCCAAAGACTTAGTCATTAAGCATAGTTGTTGCCGAGTGAATAGGAGAGCCCAAATATTATGTTGCTAAGTGAGACATTTGTTAAGTGAGCTTCCTCCCATTTTATTTCTGGCCAAAGTTGTTAAGCGAATCATTTGCAGTTGTTAAATTAGTAGCATAGTTGTTAAGTGAATCTGGCTTCCCCATTGACTTTGCTTGTCAGAAAGACACAAAAGGGGACCACGTAATCCTGGGACACAGCAACAATCTTACATGTGAACCCAATGTCAAGCATCTGAATTTTGATCACGTGATTATAGGTAGATCACAACTGTGAAAAATGGTAGTAAATCACCTTTTTTCAGTGTCATTGTAACTTTGATTAGTCACTAAGCTAACTGTTGTTAGTTGAGGACTACCTGTATTCAAGAGTTGGTCCATCCATCTTGCAATTGTCATACGATAAAGCATTCACAGGCACCTACAAATGTATCTAACAACCTCACAAGAGAAGAGTCTTAACAGCAGTGTATGAAATTGTAAAGGTCTTGAAAAAAAGAGTCTTCAAGGCTATTGTTTGTTGAAAAGGCATTGTGGAAGAAGATCTTTTTCTTTAGCTAATGCATTGCATTGGCATCCTTCAATCTCAAAAGACTATGGAATTGGGATCTGGAAGGAGGTCAAAGCTGGAGTGTCTTCTCCAGAGCACGAGGCCTGTAAAGATTAATATGAAGGATAGACTGTTACCTGTTGTGGCCCAGCAGGAGCCATTGGAGCTGCCACCAGACTCCGACAGCGAGGGGCCCTCTGAGTCAGCTCTGGAGGATGTGGAGGACCCTGGAGAGGGTTCCGACTCCAAGCAGGGCACAGAGAGGCTGGTTGGCCACCAGGAGGCGCCTGGGCCTTGGACCAGTGGGGAGGAGACAAGGGAGTGTGAGCCTAAGGTCAGCAGTGAGTTGTTCCTGGATGCCCGGCACCGAAGAGCTAATAGGCATCAGAAACAGTTGTGCAAGTACAGAAGGTAATTGCATGCAGCTGGTGGTCATTAGGCTCCTCTCCAGACTATAAAAGGACTCCTTGTGCACACGCCCCTTTTGCAGAAGTCAACGCAGGAACTAATGTTGGAGAACATTATTGTGATCTTGGCAGGCTGGATTGCTGCCAAGCCTTATCTGTGCTGGATTGCTGCCCAAGCTTGTCTGTGCCGGTTTGCTGCCAAGGACCTGTCTGTCTGTTAATTAAATGCTGTAACTTATCTTTGGCTCAGAGTGTGTTGGTGTGGGACGAGGGGTGTCAGAACAGTTAGCCAAGCAGCAGGCACCCCCTCCTTCACGTCGCTGAAATAGTCCAATGGAACGGCAGAGACTATACGATTGGTTCCAGCTGTGTTGCAGGAATTACCAAAATGTAGTTGTAGACAGTCACAAACTGCTTCTGGGACCTTGGCTCTGGATTTTGCCTCAAGGTTGACTTCTGGAGCCTTTTCTGGTAGTGGATATAGCCACAAGGCAGTGGATGTTTGTAATCAGAGTTTCCCTTCTCCTTAAAGATGGTTCTGTCACTTTATCTGCTGTTGGGGTGTAAAGTCCTCTTCCACCTTCAAAACTGTTGACCATCTTCTTCTTTAACCCTGGAAAAGGGTCCTTATGAGGTGCTACCAGCTGGGCTAGTTGGACCAAGGAGGTGTTACTCCTTAAAAATAATAATATTAAGGTAATAATATTAAGCATAACATATATATGTCAGATTGCACAATGCACGAACAATTTTCTGCCTTGGAAAATCAGAATTTGATAAGGAATGGTTGGAGTTTGTAACCCAGATGTATGCAGTCATGATTTATAGATGTTCATGATCAGATGATGCCCATTTCATTCTTACACTGGCAGCACCAGTCATTAGTATTTTCGTTTAACCTTAGAAATGTCACCAGCACAGCTAGAAAGGCTGATAAACACCTGAAAAGGTCAGATTAGTTCCATAACTCAGAGTAGTGTCTGAGAGGAATGACTTTAGGTGCAAGATCTGTTTAAAATAAACAAGTTTGACTTTTGGTATTGTAGATTAAAATAATGTACATGCTACCATTCTGCACCTCATACCTAGGAATAAGCAAAATTGAAGGAGACTCTCTTATGACTATACAAACACAGGAATTTTCAGGCTTGTATAAAATGATGGGGCTTCCAGAAGAGCCACACATGAGCTGTCTTTTGTGTGTGGTGGAACTGATTTTTGTTTAAGAATGCTGTATAGTACCAACATCTCTCTCTCTCTCTCTTTTTTCTTCATTTTCTTCGTAGGGAGAAAAAAAAAAAAAACCTCAATCCTTAGTGAGAATAAATCAAGAGCTGTGTCTTAGCTAGTCCAACTTTTCTGGAAGCAATAACATCAGAATTTAGGCAGGATTCATCCATTTCATTTTCATTTTATTGGTCTTGTATGCCGCCCACTCCCGAAGGACTCCGGGCGGCTTACAATAAACAAAGGAAGGGGATAAATAGACAAATAGACAAACAACAATTTAAAATACACAACATTCATAGTTCCCGTGGGGCTGGCTATTTCAACAGCCCCCCCGGCCTGCCTGAACAGCCAGAACTTTGTGGCTTTGCAGAAGGCCGGGAGAGTAGTAGGGAGGATAGGGTTTAAAAACACAAAATCTGAAAATTACCTTTCCGTGACAAAGACCAATTTAGATTACAGTGAGAAATTAATGTGAAAGGTTTAAATCAGGGCTGGAAATCTGCAGCCTGCAGATCATAGATTACCCAGCATTCTAGGTGTATTGCTGCCCCATGAAGGCTCCAGGGGACAAAAAAACAGCCCTACGAGTGAACTGGAAGAGTCTTCTGGTTTGCCAGAAGGCAGTTTTTCGCCCTCCAGAGCCTTCAGGAACCTTCCCAAACTGGTTTTCCAGCAGGGCTGGTTTTTCATGCCCCGGAGGCTTCAGGGAAGCTCCAGAATCCTCCGAAGGGCCTCTGGGGGGAGGGGAGGCTGTTTTCACCCTCCCTAGATTCCTAGAAAACCTCTGGATCCTGGGGAGGGCGAAAAAAGTGCACTAAAAGTGGGGGAAGCGCTAATCACGGACATGCACATGGGGGAGCACATGCATGTGCACTTGGGGTCATGCGCATAGCATTATGGGTGTGTGGCACACCTGTGAATGAGTCCCCTGTGCTCCCCCCACTTTTGGCACGCGAGCCAAAAAAAGGTTGGCCATCCCTGTCCTAGGACAGGGGTCTCAAAACTTGGCGACTTTAAGACTTTGGTACTTCAACTCCCAGAATTTCTCGGCCATGCTGTCTGAGGAATTCTGGGAGTTGAAGACCACAAGTCTTAGAGTTGCCAAGTTTAGAAATCCCTGCCCTAGAGGGTTAAAAAAGTCAGTAAGCTAGTCCTTAATTAAGACCTCTAAAGTCAATATGAAAATGGCGGATTGTGAAAAATTGCAACACAATATTTATCTTGACAAGGTGCTATAAAACGAAATAGAGATCACAAATGGAAATTTGTCTGTTTTAAGTATTAGGGACCTCCACAAAGTTAGACACGAGCAACATTAAGTGAGAATAACAGATAAACAACCCATAAATTTTTCATGTAATGTTTTAGTTTCCTAACTTTTTTGTTTTTATAAGGATACTTTATATTGCTTTGGTATATGTGTCCATGTGTTCATTTAATTTAATGTTAATGTTTGATTGTGTAAGGAAGTGGTGAATTCAGCTGAATGCATCATCTTCACTTTAAATGGAAGGAAGAAAAGGGAGCTGAGTGAAAAGTTGCCCCATTTTTCCCACTTGGGGAATCTCGTTCTCTATATTTCTTTTGATCCTATGAATCTATCGCTTTCATTTGAATATAACAAAAATAATATTTCTCTCTTAGGAAAACATATATCTCTTTTATGCATGAGCCTGTCAGTGTTCCCTCCAACCAAGCAATAGGGGGAGAGGGGGTTGGGGAGAGAGAGAATTATGTATCATTGGTTTCTTCCCCATTTTCAGTACATGCATTGTGCCTTAGTTATTTTCCCTCCCCAAAAATGTCAGTTTTGCATACAAGAATACACAACCTGGTTTTAAGGTATGATTTTTTTCCCCATTGAAAGTTGTAATGATAGCATAGCCATAGAGTTTTATGCCACTGTTTTTCTCTATTGCTGCAAGAGTTTGGGATTAGTGTGTGTGTGTGTGTGTGTGTGTGTGTGTGTGTGTGTGTGTGTGTGTGTTTTCAAAAATAAAAACCCCAAAAGAAAAAAAAGTTGGAGTTGGAGTTTATTCAATTTGTAGGCTGCCCTATTCCCCGAAGGGACTCAGGGCAGCTGAACAAAAGCCAAGGGAGGGGAAATTACAAAAAGTAAGACAGAAACAATCAGACAATACGAACAACTTAAAAGCACAACAGACACAGCAAATTTGAGTAACGGGGGGGGGGGGGACTCAACCCCAGGCTTGCTGGGACAGCCAGGTCTTCACAGCCGTCCGGAAGGCCTGGAGGGTGGTGAGGGTCCGAATCTCCATGGGGAGCTCGTTCCAAAGGGCCGGAGCAGCCACAGAGAAGGCCCTCCTCCTCCGAGTAGTCGCCAGCCGACATTGGCTGGCAGATGGAATACGGAGGAGGCCTAATCTGCGGGATCGAATGGGTCTGTGGGAGGTAATCGGCAGAAGGCGGTCTCTCAAGTACCCAGGTCCAATACCATGTAGGGCTTTATAAGTAATAACTAGCACCCTGAAGTGTATCTGGAGACCAATAGGTAGTCAGTGCAGCTCGCGGAGGATAGGTGTAACGTGGGTGTACCGGGGTGCATCCACAATCGCTTGCGCAGATGCATTCTGGACTAGCTGGAGTCTCCGAACACTCTTCAAGGGCTGCCCCATGTAGAGCGCAAGAAGCCCATGTAGAGTGATTAGATGATTAGACAAGTGGTCACAAGTGGAAATAAAATGGCCTTTGGTTACATCTTGCATGGCTGCCAAGTACAATGCTTGCGATATGCTTTTCAATGCAGCTGAATGGGAAGAAAAATGGCTATTTGGGAGGGTGGGGACAAAAGTGGCATGGAAATGTAGAAATATGGGCGACTGAAGCTGCATCAGTCAGTACAAATGCTGTTGCAGGTAGGAGAATAGGAGAAAGAGTGGCAGAACCTGGGAGGAGAGTTAAAAGAGGAATCAGTCTAGAATCCACAAGCAGACTTGTGTCCAACTTCCCTTGAATGCAGTTGGCCCTTTCCATATTGGTAAATAAGCAATAATATTTGTGGAGGGAAAAAAAAAAAGAAAAGAAAATTCAAAGTAATGGTTTAATGCAGCAGCAACACATGGTTGTAATTACTGCCATAAAACATTGTGCCACGAAACCACATTGATACTAAAGTGTCAATATGACATTATGAGTTTGTTGTTGTTAGCTGCAAAATTGTGTCCAGCCCATCGTGACACCATGGACAACATTTCTCCAGGCCTTCCTGTCCTCTACCATCCTCTGTAGTCCATTTAAGCTCATGCCGACTGCTTCAGTGACTCCATCCAGCCACCTCCTTCTCTGCCATCCTCTTCTTCTTCTTCTGTCCTCCGTCATTCCCAGCATTGGGCTCTTTTCCAGTGAGTCCTTCCTTCTCTTTAGATGGGCAAAGTACTTGAGTTTCATCTTCATCTTTGTTTACTAAAGAGCAGGCAGGGTTAATTTCCTCTAGGACTGACCGGTTTGATTGCCTTGCTGTCCAAGGGATTCACAGGAGTCTTCTCCAGCACCATAATTCAAAGGCCTCAATTCTTTGGTGCTCCGCCTTTCTTATGTCTAACTTTCACAGCCATACATTGCAACTGAGAAAACCATATGAGTTAATAACATGATGAGTTATTATACTGCTAAGCTCAGCTTATAAGATAAGCAGTACAGGGAATCTTTGTCACATGGCCACAATTGATCCCAAAATCTATGTTGATAACAACTTAATAGTTGTTAACCACTACTGTTGTTAAATTAGTAACACAGCTGTTAAGTGAATTTGGCTTCCCATTGCTTGTCAGAAGGTTGTAAAAGGTAATCACATGACCCTGGGAAATTACAATTGACATAAATACATGGTGGTTCCCAAGGGTTCAAATTTTGATCATGTGACCACATGGATGCTGCAGTGGTTTTAAGTGTGAAAAACAGTCATAAGTCACTTTTTCCCCCCTTGCCATTGTAGCTTGGATGATCACTAAACCAACGGTTGTTAAGTTAAGGACTACTTGTAAAGGAAGAGATACTTTGAGCCGAAGTAGTTATGAATACTATACAAAGCAGATAACTAACCGATCCCCCCCCCCCCCCAGTTCTCTCTGAAGTTTGACAAATCTGATTTTCTGGGAAATATGTAGAAAACTGATATAGCAAAATGAAAGAAACCAGAGCCCCAGCCTCCATCCCACCCCCAAACCCTAGGAAACAGGAGCCTTATGGGAGATTTGTATTCTTTGAAGATTAACTGTCCCAAAAATAAATCAATTTAATTTTAAACCAGAACCCAGAATACCTCAGTTGATTATATGTTGTTTATAATCACAATCCATTTAAAAACTGAAATGCTATGTTAACTCTCCCAGCTGTGATGGTGGAAAAAAATATATGCTTCTTGTGTTTTTGAAGATGATTCATGATGTTTAATGGACCTAATAAATTATGTGTTAAATTTCACAGAATACTTATTAAGAAAGACATGGAGCAAATGCTATCCGACAACAATGAAGTCCTGGTTTTTTTATTAAAAATAAATAAATGCAGAATCCTAAACAAGGGCATCAACTTGTTTTCCATGCAGATCTAAAGTGTGAATTTAAGAGCATTTTCATTATGTCAGGAAATATGACAGTCAGCATTGGATTTTTGTCCATTGCAAAAGATTAGACACAATAGCATTTCTATATATTAAAAAGTGGAAGTGGATTTTTTTTTCTTTTGCTTTTAGTTCCTGAAACTCCTATAGCTCCTATAATAAAACCCTTCTTTTATTTATATTCCTGAAGTTTGGTCAAGATGAAGTTAAGAGATGCCTGGCATAGACAGCCTGAGATTGAGCTGAAATAGGAGAATTTAAAAGAAGTTTTCAAACACTGGGAGCCATTTGTTTTTCTAGAAGTAACTCTTCCCCTCCACACACCCCAAAAATGAGCCTTCCGGCTGCCCCCTAATCTCTGATTCAGTTTTGCTAACCAGATACTGCCTGGAGCCGAGGTGGCACAGTGGTTAGGGTGCAGTACTGCAGGCCACTTCAGCTGACTGTTATCTGCAGTTCAGCGGTTCTAATCTCACCGGCTCAAGGTTGACTCAGCCTTCTATCCTTCCGAGGTGGGTGAAATGAGGACCCAGACTGTGGGGGCGATATGCTGACTCTGTAAACCGCTTAGAGAGGGCTGAAAGCCCTATGAAGAGGTATATAAGTCTAACTGCTGCTATTGCTATTGCTGACTGCAGAAACTCTGTTTTTCAGGTCAGTGAAACTTCTTTTAAAAGTAAAAATAATTCTGGGGCATTTTTTTTGAGCAACCGTTTTTTAAAAAAGTTGTAACAGCAATAAGTTAAAGGCAGTGGTGGGTTCCGGGTCCCGTTGCATCTGGTACAATTGTAATGGGGCCTGGGCGCTGTATGGGCCGTGTGCAGAAGCTCCGAAGAGTTCAAAGACAGGTAAGTGTTCTGACCCCCCTCGTTCCACATAAAAGCACACTCCGAGCCAGAGATAAGTTACAGCATTTAATTAACAGACAGACAGGTCCTTGGCAGCAAAACAGCACAGACAAACTTGGACAGCAATAAACACACATTAGGCTTGGCAGCAATCAAGCCTGCCAAGCTCACACCAAGTTCTCCGACGTTCAATCCTGTGTTGACTTCTGCAAAGAGGGGCGTGTGCACAAGGAGTCTTTTTTATAGTCTGGAGAGGAGCCTAATGACCACCAGCTGAGTGCAATTACCTCCTGTAACTGCACAACTGTTCCTGATGCCTAGTAGCTCTTCGATGGCGTGCATCCAGGAACAACTCACTACTGGCATCCGGCTCACTCTCCCTTGTCTCCTCCCCACTGGTCCAAGGCTCAGTTGCCTCCTGGTGGCCAACCAGCCCCTCTACACCATGCTCAGAGTTGGAACCCTGTCCAGTTCCTCCACATATTCCAGCGCCGACTCATCGGGCCCCTCGCTGTCGGAGTCTGGTGGCAGCTCCAACGGCTCCTGCTGGGCCACAACAAGTAAGGATGATGAGCAGGCGAGTGGGCCCTCCAGAGCACTGTACTGGAAAGTTACCCAGTGCTATGGGCAGGCACCGGTATGCCCATACTGGGGCGTACCACCTGCAACCCACCACTGGTTAAAGGAGAATGTTCCAGTCCTAAAGAGTAAATGGTGGCATTCTCCAAGGAGAATATTTAGAGATTGAGAAACATAGCAGGCATGACATGGGTATGGATTTAATTAATTTATTTCATTTTTAAACAGCTGTGTGGATGCTGCTAGAAAAGGGGAATGCAGAAGCCTAACTGTTCAAAAATAAACCTATTAAAGTCAATGAATCTGACTTTGGAGAAATGGTGTCTTTTAGTTGTAGTCCAACGAAACAATGAAATTTCAGACCTTGTCATGTGGAAAGTTGGGACATGCTGGACAGTGGTGGGTTTCAAAAATAGTTGGAACCTACTCTGTGGGTGTGGCCTCCTTTGTGGGAGTGGCTTGCCACCCATGTGACCGGATGGGAGTGGCTTGCCGCCCATGTGACCGGATATGAAATTATGAATTAGTACTTAGGTCGGTCCAAGTAGCTATTCAGAAGTTAGTGGTTAGAAGCAATCGTAAAGCAAGATATGGAATTAAAACCAGAAATATTTTGTTGGCTATTTGAAAGGGAGTATAATATATATTTAATTTTACACATGTTAGCAGCTGCTGGAATTGTGTTTGCACAACAGTGGAGAAACAGAGATGTGTAAATGAATAAATATTACAATGTGCAGGAATAAATAAATTGACAATTAAAATCAAGAAGGCTTTGAATAATTTTTGAAAAAGCACCTTTAGCAATAGCAATAGCAGTTAGACTTATATACCGCTTCATAGGGCTTTCAGCCCTCTCTAAGCAGTTTACAGAGTCAGCCTATTGCCCCCAACAACAATCCGGGTCCTCATTTTACCCACCTCGGAAGGATGGAAGGCTGAGTCAACCTTGAGCCGGTGAGATTTGAACCGCCGAACTGCAGATAGCAGTCAGCTGAAGTGGCCTGCAGTACAGCACTCTAACCACTGTGCCACCTCGGCTCTTCACCTGTGGGACCACCATGACCTGGATGATTGAGAACCTCCACAGACAGTGTCCTGTGTGTAAACTATGTCGTGCTTCCAAAATTGTTATTTTGCACATTTGTTTCATTGGGAGAAACTGAAAGAACTTTGTAGCTAATACGTGGGCATGTTCTGCATGGTAGTGGTAGATTTGAGATTTTTTAAAATAAAAACATTGATATGTTGTGCTTTAATTTCTGCTTTCCAATTGTGCAATAAGTCAAGTGGTGTATTAGTAAGCATTATGGGGCATTATATTTAAAAATGATTCCAAAGAAATATGCATATATATATATATATATATATATATATATATATATGTATGTATGTATGTATGTATGTATGTATGTATGTATGTATGTATGTATGTATGTATGTATGTATGTATGTATGTATGTATGTATGTATGTATATATATATATATATATATATATATATATATATATATATATATATATATATATATATATATATATATATATATATAATCCCTATTTGTAATTTAATAATTGCAATTTATAAAAGCTAAGTTAAAAACATTTCTTTTCACTCATGGGTAAGTGTATTATGATATTTTCCTATAATAATAATAAAAAAAGCCCAATGCTAAGAGACAGGCACATCTTTAAAATGTAATCAATTAAAATGACTTTATAATACCCAATTGATTTAATTTGCAATATAAAAGGGATTATGATTTCCACACGTGTAAATATTTATGAATGTAATACCCAAATACAGTAAATCATTACAACTGAGAATATTGTTAACATACTTAATATGCATTCAGTATTCTTTTCTCTTTTAATACCGTTTTTAATTAATCTACAAACTTCTGGAAACTTTTAAATGAAACGTGAATTTGGCTGTGAGGCTGTAAACCACAATGGGATTATTTGCTACCTTTGTCCCTGTTTTCTTTTAGGTTGATTTTTTTTTTGCTTGCTTGCTCCTGGGTTCTGTTTGTCCATTCATTTCAGAATTTTTGATCTTATTGACTTTTGCAGTGTGTTATGTTTTTCCCACAGTAACCCAGATTGCTTCCCCATCATCTTTGCTTGTCAGAAGGTTGCAAAAGGTGATCATGTGACCTCAAGACATTGCAACTGTCATAAATGCATGCCAGTTGCCAAGTATCTGAATTTTGATCACATGACAAAGGGAATGTTGCAACAGTCATAAGTTTCCAGTACAATCAATAGCAATAGCAATAGCAATAGCAGTTAGCTTATATACCGCTTCATAGGGCTTTCAGCCCTCTCTAAGCGGTTTACAGAGTCAGCATATTGCCCCCAACAACAATCCAGGTCCTCATTTTACCCACCTCGGAAGGATGGAAGGCTGAGTCAACCTTGAGCCGGTGAGATTTGAACAGCCGAACTGCAGAACTGCAGTCAGCTGAAGTAGCCTGCAGTGCTGCATTTAACCACTGTGCCACCTCGGAATGGCGAGGAATGATTGTAAGCTAAGGACTATCTATATGCAATCTGATATGTACGGCAATCCTTGTACAAAACCCCTTTTGGCCCCATTATATGGAAATCATCAGTCTGATCAATAAAGTCATGTTAAAAGAAGCAAAATCAGTTATTTTTTTTAAAAGAAATATTATTTATTATTAAATGTATACACCACTCTCGTCACCATCCAGAGTGACTTTGCGTTTCTACTCTGTCTTCTTATTCTGTTTGAGGACTTTAATGTTTCAACAAGAGTATGTTCCTTCCCTCTGCAAAATAAATAATAAAATAAAATATTTCAAGTCTGTGTGTCCTATAACTTTGTTCCCCTTCTCCTTTTCCCTACTTCTGTCTTTGTGTATAAAAAAGGCTAGAGTGCCATTTTGTCACTCTGCACTCTGTTAGTCCACAAGTCTTAAAGTTGCCATGTTTAGAGGCCCCTGATCAGCGGTGGGTTAGCAATAGCAGTTAGACTTATATACCGCTTCATAGGGCTTTCAGCCCTCTCTAAGCGGTTTTACAGAGTCAGCATATTGCCCCCACAGTCTGGGTCCTCATTTGACCCACCTCGGAAGGATGGAAGGCTGAGTCAACCTTGAGCCGGTGAGATTTGAACCGCTGAACTGCAGATAGCAGTCAGCTGAAGTGGCCTGCAGCACTGTACTCTACCCACTGCACTCTACTCACTGTGCCACCTTGACTCTGGTTGCAGGCAGTACGTACCGGTACTGGCGTACCGGATCCTGCCTGGAGCACCACATACTGTTCCGGTATGGTGCTCTGGAGGGCCCACCTGCCTGCTCACGCACCTTACCAGTGCTTTATGCTGTTGCCACATCTGTACACGTGCATGGCGCATACGGTGCCTGTGTGATGCTCTGCGGAGCAGCTGGAGCATCACGGAAGTTTGCGGAAGCATCATTTGATGCTAGACACATGGGCTGTGCGCGTGCGTGTAGGAAACTTTGGGGCCGTTCCAACCGTTCCAGTTGGAACAGAATCCGGAACCCACCACTGCCCCTTGATGTACAGTACCAAGTCCTGCAAGTAATGGTATGTCATCAATGGTGGGTTTCAATTTATTTTACTACTAGTTCGCTTGTGCGTGCACTTCTGGACATGCTCAGAAGTGTCTGGGCAGGTGAGTGAAGCTTCCCACCACCACCACTACTGGTTCATCTGATCCAGGTAAAATCGGGAGCAACCCACCACTGTGCATCATGTTTGCTATCAGAAAAGGGCACTTCTGTCCACTTAGCCCTGGCCTTCCTGAGTGGGTACAGCCCTGGAACACTGAAGTAGCAGCAGAGTCTGAGGCATGATGTCCTTCTGCTCCTTTTTCAGGAGGCACCTTCCAGCGGTTCCACCACAAAACCGTGTTCGACTAAAGCGCGCTCGATGATACCGCGTAGCTGACGTCATCACAGGGCGACAACAGCGTGGAGACAGAAGCATGCTGTAAACGCTAAACCTAAAATTAACCCCTAAACCTAAACCTAACCCCCCTAAACCTAATCCTAATCCTAAACCTAACCCTAAACCTAACCCTTAACCTAACCCTAAACCTAATCCTAACCCTTAACCTAACCCTAAACCTAACCTTAAGTTGAATCGGTTTGCTTTCAAAGTGCTATTTAAAGCACCCTTCTTTCTCCGCGCTCGCTGTTGTCGCCCTGTTGATGACGTCAGCGACACGCTTTAATCGGGCGCGCTTTAGTTGAGCGCGGTTTTGTCATGCCACACCTTCCAGCATCCCCTGAGCAATTTACCCTGGTCTCTTTTCACCTTTAAAATAGTCTTCCTCCAGCAAAGATTTACTATGCCTGTGTAAGTAAACCTTGAAATGTCCCTATGTAAACTCATATTTCCATTCTGCCTGTGTAAGAGCCAATCCTTGTAAAACTGAGACTGATGTGGTGAGAAATTCATATACTAACAGAATCTTGGATATGTTTTCCAAATCTGACAGCGCTGATGAGCTCCCAAAGTGATATGGATGTGGCCTGATGACAGTTGCTACTAGGAGAAATTGTTTGAGTAATGGTGATCAGTAGCAGAGAGGTACACCTGCCTGTAATTATTATTACCCTCTTCCATCCTTATTTTTTTAAAGTGGATATTTCTATCGAGAATTGTCCTGTAAGACAAGTAAGAATCATTTGACTAGAGCTCAGGCAAACTAGTTTTAAATTCTGCACTCCCATCTTCTTCGAAAGTTCAAATTGGTATCCATCAATTCCTCTGCTACCAGAAATATACACCAGGGTTCTATTTCAGTGTGATATTTTTCTTGTTCAGAGGCTGTTTCCAGAAACTTGTTCCATTCTCATAAATATGTAGCCCTTTCCCAATATTGAAAGGAAGAATTCAAACCCTTCATATTTTTTCTTCTCAAGACACTTAAAATATAGATAGACTCTCATATATTCAATATTGTACATGGAAAAATGGATTTATACTGAAGCTTCTGAGGACCATCATGTCTGTGGAGATTCTCAGCCATCCAGGTGCTTTTTCAAGATGTAAGTTGAGTTTCTTGATTTTGTTTTTTTTCTTTGAAGACATTTCACTTCTCATCCCAGAAGCTTCTTCAGCTTTTCTCCATACCCATTTGCACTACTCAGGTGATCTTGAGAACACAGAAAAATCTTTGATAAATAAATGAAGGGAGACTAGTATAGATCTATTTCGAGCTATTTAGCTCTCATCAGCTAGCCATACCCTTACTGGGAATCGAACTCTTGAAATAGATCTATACTAGTCTCCATTTATTTATCAGCACAAATATAACAAATGTAACAAAAAGGCAACAGTAAAAAATATTGGGTTTCTGTCTGGATGGTCTCTTGTGACGAGCCGAAGGACAGAGAATGGAAGCGTGACCTTCCTCCCATATTTGGGCATACCAGGGGTTGTGACTTTAAATATATGTTTCCATTCCCCACCATCCAGTCAGAGCTAAAGAATATATATATATATATATATATATATATATATATATATATATATATATATATATATATATATATATATATATATATATATATATATATATATATATATATATATATATATATATATATATATATATATATATATATATGCAATTGAATCAGGGTGGTCTACGCTGTGTAAATAATGCAAATCAAATGAACACCAGTGGTTCCTTGGTCAACTGAAACATATGACTTTAGATTTCAGATGTGGACAGAATTTGTCAATATTTATCACTATTTATTTATTTTTAAAAAATTATATTTTATTTATTTGCTTCCCATTTTTTATTATTTGTACAAATAACTCGAGGCATCAAGCACATTTTATTTACTGATTGATTTGGATCCCTCCTTTGTTTATTATTTTTACAAATAACTCAAAATGGCGAGCATATCCAACATACCTTCCTCCTATTATTTTCCCCTTGTGAAGAGCCGAGGTGGCGCAGTGGTTAGGGTGCAGTACTGCAGGCCACTTCAGCTGACTGTTATCTGCAGTTCAGCGGTTCTAATCTCACCGGCTCAAGGTCGACTCAGCCTTCCATCCTTCCGAGGTGGGTGAAATGAGGACCCAGACTGTGGGGGGGATATGCTGACTCTGTAAACCGCTTAGAGAGGGCTGAAAGCCCTATGAAGCGATATATAAGTCTAAATAAAAAAAAGTGAATTGGGCTGAGGGAGAGTGACTGGCCCTCAGTCATCTTGCTGGCTTGCATGGCTAAAGTGGGTCTTCTGGTTTTTAGCATGGATCCACAATTACTAGACCAAACTGTCTTTAATTGCCACCTTTCTCGCAGCAGTCTTATAATGTCTTATATAATGATTTGGGAGGAGCATAATGTGATGTAGGTTTTATTTTTTGAAGACCAGAGAAAGAGATGCTGCCTAGGGAATGATGAGATAAAAGGTAGAGAGGGTCTCCAGCTGAGTAATGGGCAGAGAAATAAATATAGAAAGGATCTGCAATACCTTATCAGGCTGTAAAAGTGAAAGTTTTGTACTTTCAGATTTGCTACATTTTTATAATAAAATTAGCTCATCTGGCCATGTTTTCTGTCTGATCTACCTAAGGAGACTGACAATGAGGGACAGGTTCAAAATGAAGAGCTGTAAAATAAAAGACCAGTTCTCAGAAAATAAAAGCTAGATTCATTTTGGATTTGCCCATTAGAAATGATTATGACTATAGAAATACTGTATATTGTTGAGTTTTAAATCAAAAGGTTGACCTATTTTATCTTTGTAATTGTATCAAGAAAGAGTTGGGAATTATTCTTCATTTATTTCTATCCATTTTCTTTATTCTTTTGGATCTTTCCTCACTATCTTTTTTCTTTCTGAATATTTTTTTTTAAAAAATATTTTATTTTTCCTATAAATTTAATAAAAAGTATATTACAAAAAAAAAGACAAGACAAATTCCCAGGGTTATCATTTCAATCATTGTCTCTGCTGCTCAAATGGTTCCCTTCAGCCTTTTTAGAAAATAAGAATGCCACCTAATCTTTTGTTCAGAACTGTTCCTATATATTGAAGGGGAAAAAAAGAGAGCACAAATATCATTTTGGAAAATCCATGTTTCTTAATTAGTTATATCCCTACAGGATTCATTTTGCCGACAATATGTTCTCAAACTTCCACATGTTCTCCAAAGGATTGAAGGTTCCTACAATATAGAGAATGGACAAGTATAGATTTATACTACTTCTATCCTTTATATGTTTTATTGTTCTTCATGAATATATATATATATATATATATATATATATATATATATATATATATATATATATATATATATATATATATATATATATATATATATATATATATATATATATATTAATAAGAACTTTGTCCACGATAATATATTATGTATTTTTTTAAAAGTGTGTTTCTCAGTATTTTGGTTCAAAATCTTGTTCCATAAAGTTAACCATAAGTTAGATGGTGGAATTTAACTGTTTCACTAAAGTAGTAATCACTAGATTTGCACATTGTATTAAGCCAAACCAAGCAAATCATATTGTAGGTAGTCTTGCTGTAGTTATTCAAGTAGTATACCGTATTTTTTGGAGTATAAGATGCACCAGAGTACAAGACACACCAAGGATTTAAAGAGACATTTTTTTTTAGAAAAAAGTAGATAGGTAGATAGAGGGATAGAGAGGGAGAGAAAGAGAAAGAAATACAGTACATAGGTAGAGAGAGAGAGTAGTTAGGTAGTTAGGTAGGTAGGTAGAGAGGGAGGGAGGGAGGGAGGGAGAGAGAAATACAGTAGATAGGTAGGGGGAGAGAGAGTAGGTAGATACATAGATAGATAGAGGGGGGGAGAGAGAGAAATGCAATAGATAAGTAGGAGAGAGAGAGAGAGAGAGAGAGAGAGAGAGAGAGAGAGAGAGAGAGAGAGAGAGAGAGAGAGAGAGAGAGAGAGAGAGAGAGAGAGAGAGAGAGAGAGAAGGTAGGGAAGTAGATGTTTCCAGGTGTATTTATCCATGGGCTGGAGATGTTTAGATGTTTAGATGTTTATTAACATTTGTAGGCCGCCCTTTTCCCTGAGGGGACTCAGGGCGGCTCACATAAAATCAGGGAGGGGGAATACAAACAATGACGTAGACACATACAATAAAAGTAATAAGCAACATACATTCAGAGAAGAATGTAGAAGGAAATGGAGAAGGAAATTGCTGACAATTTGCAGTAAGTAACACTTTGTTTCTGCTGGCAAAGCACTTAATCAATGTAATTCTCATCAATCAGTTAAAGAGCTTTCCAAAAGGGGGGAGGGGTGTTACACTCTACAAACCTCCCAAAAATGGTCCATTTTTGTGAAAAAGGGCCTGTTTTTTTTTTTTTAATTATTATTTATTTTTTTAGAAAAAAAGGCATGCATAGCCTCATGGAGGCTTATAGAGTGCTCCTGGGGGGAGGCAAAAATGGCCCATTTTTTTGCTCATTTCTGCCCTCCCCAGCCCCCAGGAGCTCTCTGAAAGCCTCCATGAGGCTATGCATGCCTTTTTTTCTAAAAAAATAAAAAACGCCCATTTTGGTGAAAGGGGTTGCGGCTTCGGGAGGCAAAAAAATGCTGTATTCGGTGTATAAGACACACCCAGATTTTCAACCTCTTTTTTGAGGGGAAAAAGGTGTGTCTTATTCTCCAAAAAAAATATGTTATATAATGTGTGGTAGCTACTATTACGATCGGTTGAAAAACTGAACCAGAGAGCAAAGACAGAGCAACACACTTGAAAAAAAAAATGTATGGGGAAAGTCAACTGTTGCGCAATCATTCTCGTCTTCAAGAAAGTCTGACTGAGAGTTTGCTGCCAATTCAAGCCATGCGTTGAATAAAGAATTAAGGTATGGGAAGCTATCATTTACTGTCAGTTTCTGGTGTGAAAGATCGGTGTGAGGTGACTGCTTTTGAGTCACTTCCCTGCCAATTACCTCCCAAAGACACGTCAGATCTCACAGGGTCGGCCGCCTCCGGGTCCCGTCCACCAGCCAATGCCATCTGGCTACCACCCGGGGGAGGGCCTTCTCTGTGGCAGCTCCGGCCCTTTGGAACGAGCTCCCCGCAGAGATTCGGACCCTCACCTCTCTCCAGGCTTTCCAGAAAGCCGTCAAAACCTGGCTGTGCCGGCAGGCCTGGGTCTCGACCTGTGTGGCTGTATGATTCTTGGTTATCTTAATCACTTGTATTGTGTTCTATGTTCCCTTTCCCCCCTTGAGTTGTTCGCCGCCCTGAGTCCCTCCCGGAAAAGGGCGGCATACAAATAAAATAAATCTAAATAGGGCGGCATACAAATAAAATAAATCTAAATCTAAATCTACTCACATACTCCGTGAGTAGGGCCTCCATTTGAGGAGGTTTCATTACAAGATTTCTGATTGGCAAAGTCAGATTTGATGTTGACAGGGATCTAGAATCTACAATAATGCCCCCCTCCCCTAAACTGGTTTAGTCTTCCTCATCTATAAAAAAATGGACAAGCATAATGTAAATGCATTTCTAAAGTCTAATTTAAGTGTTTTGGCATGTCAACAAGGTAGACGTATAGACATAGTTTAGCTTTATTTTTCAAAATCCTTTTCTGAACCATCAGGCATCTTCATGTGTTCATTGCAGCATTGAGGTCAATGAATTGTTTTCTCAATGTTACAACACAAATGGAAGTATTAAATACATATATAAATGATCTACAGAAACCTAAAGGCCAGGAGTTAAAATAATTATTTTTCCCGAAGAGCTGTCAGAAAGTCCTCACACTAAGTGCATTCCAGAGTACAAAAGGTCTGTTAAAATTAGATGACCTTTGAAACAGCCTTGCACTCCAGCATTAGTTTTTCATTATGATTATTAAATGTTGTAGGCTTGATTTAAAATAGCTGCTCAATCTTCATCTTCTTTACTAGATCGGAACATTGCAACATTATGTAAGTAAATTAGATCTGGTGCGCAAACCTCTCGATACAGGAAAATAACTTTTGCTTGTAATGACTGACAATAGCGTAGATGGACACCCTTAACTTGCAAACAATACATTCTGAATGTCCCTAATTAAGAGGTCTGCCCATCATCCATAACCTACTGAAGCCAGATCAAAAGGGAGCCCGTATGGTGTAATGCTTGGGATGCTGCATTAGGACTGGAGGGTTACAGATTCAAGTTTGTCCTCAACTGTGGAAACTGTGCAGATAATTTGTAGCCCAGTTGCTATTTCTTAGGTCAATCTATCTGACAATATTGTTGTAATTTCTATCATCTGCCTGCCTGCCTGCCTGCCTGCCTGCCTGCCTGCCTGCCTGCCTGCCTGCCTGCCTGCCTGCCTGCCTGCCTGCCTGCCTGCCTGCCTGCCTGCCTGCCTATCTATCTATCTATCTATCTATCTATCTATCTATCTATCTATCTATCTATCTATCTATCTATCTATCTCTGACTGCCTCTCTCTCTCTCTCTCTCTCTCTCTCTCTCTCTCTCTATCTATCTATCTATCTATCTATCTATCTATCATCTCTATCTCTGCCTGCCTGCCTGCCTGCCTGCCTACCTATCTATCTATCTGCCTATCTGTCCAAGGGTGTATCTATCTATCTATCTATCTATCTATCTATCTATCTATCTATCTATCTATCTATCTATCTATCTATCTATCTATCTATCTATCGTCTATCTACCATCCATTTGTCTATCGTCCTCTATCATCTTATCTATCTATCTATCTATCTATCTATCTATCTATCTATCTATCTATCTATCTATCTATCTATCTATCATCTCTATCTCTGCCTGCCTGCCTGCCTGCCTGCCTACCTATCTATCTATCTGCCTATCTGTCCAAGGGTGTATCTATCTATCTATCTATCTATCTATCTATCTATCTATCTATCTATCTATCTATCTATCTAATCTATCATCTATCTTCCACTTCTCATCCATCCACTTCTCATCAATCTCAGAAAGCTGTGGGAGTTTGATTACAGTCCCTGTAAAACAATGCTCCAAACGCTAATTTTGTCTTTGCTGCACGTTGCACAGAAATTCCAAATATTCACTCTTCCTTGCTTGGGGAAGTCTGTTTTTGAAAGCAGTGTCATCATTCCATGAGCAAGGAATTGCTTACCACTTATTTTCTACAGACGCTAACATCAGATGAAAAGGTAGGGATGAGTAGTGATTGTTCTTGGTATATAGTTAACGTTTACTCCAACCAGAAAGGTCTGTAACAATAAGAACTAACATTAGATCTGTGCTCATCAAATTTATAGTCAGTCTCTCTCCCTCTCCCTCCCTCCCTCCCTCCCTCCCTCCCTCCCTCTCTCTCTCTCTCTCTCTCTCATCTCTCTCTCTCTCTCCTCTCTCCCTCTCCTCCCCCATCCCAGACACACTTTTTGTCACATGTATTAATTGTTCTTTGCCCTCCCCCTGTATGCATACAAATGAAATGTAGGACTTTTGTACAATCATGTTATGCCAGCTTTTAAAACCGACCCAAGCACTCCCCAAGTGAAACACAAAGGGCTAAAAAAAAACCTTTCTGCTGCCATCTCACTCTTGTCTCTGTGTGTTGTGTTCCTGCCTCTAAATCTCAACTCACAGGACATTAAGAAAGGAGGGTGAGTATATTTGGGCTGCAGAAATGTTGGGCCAAAGTGGATCGAGAGCAATCTTTTTTTAAAAAAATCTATATTTCCACCCATATTATACAGCAATCTGTTTTCTAGGCCTCCTCTAGAATGCATTGGAGTAAACCTGACTGCTTTATTACAGTACCAATATATGCACATGATTTTTTTTGTGTGTGTGGGAGTTTCCAATTTGCTGCTGGGCATGTTTATCTTATTTTTATTAGGTCAATAATTTCTCTTAATGTTTTTCCCCCCCCCCTGATGATATGACGGATATCATTATACGTGGTTCCCATAACTGAATCAGGCCAACATGTAAGAGAGATGAGTGTGTGTCTGTGAACACACACAGTGAACAAACTGCAATGCAATAGCCAATCAGGGCTCCCCAGCACCTCTCTACTGCACAATCTTATTTGCAGGTTCATCTCCTGTTCATATTTTGTACAGCTATTGAGCAAAAGAGCCACCAAGGGAGCATATTTGAACATTTCTAGTAACAATTAGATTAGCTTGCCCATTTTTTTAAAAAAATAGATCTTATTACTAGAAATGTTGTTAGTACTGCCAGGATATTACTAGGATTTATGAAAGCTCTTCCACAAAAGGATACTGCAGAGAAAAATTGTTTTCATATATTTATCACATAAAAGTTTAGCAACCATATCAATCTATTTTCAAAGTATAGCCAAATGATCAAAAGAATATAATGAGGATATGTTCCAGAGGTGGGATTCAGCAGGTTCTGACCAGTTCTGGAGAACCGGTAGCAAAAATATTGAGTAGTTTGGAGAAGCGATAAATACCACCTCTGGCTGGCCCCGCCCTCATCTATTCTCTGCCTCCCAAGTCCCAGCTGATTGGGAGGAAATGGGGATTTTGCAGTATCCTTCCCCTGCCACGCCCACCAAGCCACACCATGCCCACTAAGCCACGCCCACAGAACCAGTAGTAAAAAAAATTGAATCCCATATGTACGAACAAAAAAAAAAAAAAACCTGCTGAAAGAGATGTATTAATTACATTGCACTGGCCAACATTTCATGCGGTGTTATTTCTGAAGTGATAACTTTAAGTTCTAGTTTAAATTGTTCCAAAGAGTTTTAGTTAGGGTTAGTGTTAGGATTTAGTGCAGCAGTGGGATTCACTTCCCTTCCTTTCTGGCTCGCAAATGTGGGTGTGTGCATGCACAGTTCTCGTGCATTATATCAGTGTGGGTGGGCAGCCGGCGCTAGTGGTTTGCCTGAACCGAAGAGAACCGGCTGAATACCACCTCTGCTTTAGTGGATTAAGTTAAGTTAATTTAGTGGGCGATTCCACATAAAATGCCTCTCTTTCTCTCTCTGAAAGAACTTTCGGCTGCTGCAGATCAGACTATGCCCATGTACCGCGTCATTAATATTTACGAATCGTACTTGAAAATGTATTGTGGTTATCATTCTCATTGGATCAAATATTAGCAGATTGTGTTTACTAAGCATTCCATAGTCCTGCATGGCTGCCTGTTTGTTGAGTGATCTGATTTATAAGCCGCATTTCATTCAGGAGAAGAAAGCTAAGGAGTCAGTGATTCCAGAAGTGTTTTGTGAACGTTCAGCCTTTATGATCAAGTCTGGAATCAGCATTGTCTTTTAATAATATTTTAAAAAAAATGCAAACCATAGTTTGTTAGCCTCTTCCTTAAGAGTCTTAACAGAAGCTTAAAAGCCATATTTTCCTGTCGTTTATTCCTGCCTTCCTCTTGTTGCTAAACTACAAATGGGAGTGAATCAAAGAGAACTACATCCATGTTTGAAAAAAATACCCTGAAATGAACTTGGCTTTTTAGTTACCATTACTTCTTCTTGTATCCCCCATTTAGCAATAGCAATAGCAGTTAGACTTATATACCGCTTCATAGGGCTTTCAGCCCTCTCTAAGCAGTTTACAGAGTCAGCATATTCCCCCCAACAACAATCCGGGTCCTCATTTTACCCACCTCGGAAGGATGGAAGGCTGAGTCAACCCTGAGCCAGTGAGATTTGAACCGCTGAACTGCAGAACTGCAGGCAGCTGAAGTAGCCTGCAGTGCTGCATTTAACCACTGTGCCACCTCGGCTCTTAACATTTCTCAGACTAGACATTTTCTATGAACTGGAAGTCCTTAAAGTATTGCATGGGTGATAGTTATACAAGCCGCAAGCAATATTTTTAGTGTAATTCATACCAAAAATGAACACTGATTTTTCACAACCCATCCAAATAGGAAGATGAATCCCAAACAAACCCTGGCGTGCATTTATTCCACACACTCCCCCCAAGTGATAATGTTAAGTGGTGGAATTGAAAAAAAGAAAAGTTAATACTTTAACTCTCTTGCAACCTTTGAGGATTTTTTTTTAAACTTGGCTATCCAGTAATCCCTAATGAGTAATATACAAAGTGAAAATGCCATATGCTTCATGCTGTTATGCCAAGAAAAATAAATGCCAATAAATAATACTGCTAAATAATGTAACATAGCATCATCTAGAAAATAAGGACATAAAAATGATTATGCAGAGGTAGCTGCTAATTCCAAATAATGCCTTAAGAACATTTAAATGAAATGTACAGCCATTCCTATTTGTTGGCATTTGAACTGCATTTTTAATTGTTATAGATTGTTGTTATTGACTTGATTGATTTTCATTATACAATGAAAATGTATACAATTTGTCACAAAAATTACAGGATATCTGGCAGTTTACAACAATAAAAGGGCAACATTCAAAGTTTTAAAGGCACAATATAAATCTTGCACCAAAAAAATAAACAGTAATAAGCATTGCAGTAAAATGGCACCGCCCAATGTAGCATCACTTATCAAAAATTGGGAGGATCAACTTGGTCTTGGAAGCAAGGATTCCTTTGAATTGCTTCTGTTTCTGACAAAATTGTCAACAGATCCTTAGGGTTATTTTGTGCTGTAAATATGCTGTTGAAGAAGCATAATTTAAGTTGTAATGAGGTTATTACTTCTGTACGAGAATGGGCTCCACTATTCCAGCACTCAGCAGGAAAGCTCTGACATAGCAAATAACTAAATTACTCCATGGCAAAAAAAAAAGCCACCAGACTTGCCAGGAAACATGTTAGAGGCCAACCAGGGTGTTTAAGGTTCAGTAATTACATGTCCACAGTCCTGTTAGGTAGGAATTCCCCAATGGACATAATGGCTACTCAGCTTGTGAGCAAGGAGCCACTTTCTCACCCCAACCCACCACACAGAATTGTGATTTTGGAATAACAGTATTTTGGAGGCAGGTTACATATATGACGAAAAACTACTACTACTACTACTACTACTACTACTACTACTACTACTACTACTACTACTACTTCTCCTCCTCCTCCTCCTCCTCCTCCTCCTCCTCCTCCTCCTCCTCTTTCTCCTTCTTCATCTCCTGCTCCTCCCCTTTCTTCTCCTTCTTCTGCTCCTCCTCCTCCTCCTCCTCCTCCTCCTTTTTCTCCTTTTTCTTCTCTTTCTTCTTCGTCTCCTCCTCTTTCTCGTCCTCCTCTTTCTCGTCCTCCTCCTTCTCGTCCTCCTCCTCCTTTTTTTCTTCTTCTCCTTCATCTCATCCACATCCTCTTTCTCCTCCTCCTCTTTCTTCTCCTCTTCCTCCTCCTCTTTCTCCTTCTTCATCTCCTGCTCCTCCCCTTTCTTCTCCTTCTTCTGCTCCTCCTCCTCCTCCTTTTTCTCCTTTTTCTTCTCTTTCTTCTTCGTCTCCTCCTCTTTCTCGTCCTCCTCTTTCTCATCATCCTCCTCCTTTTTTTCTTCTTCTCCTTCATCTCATCCACATCCTCTTTCTTCTCCTCCTCCTCCTTCTCCTCCTCCTCTTCCTTCTTCATTTCCTCCTCCTCCGCTTCACTTTGTTGGCTACAGTGTTGTCTTACCAGACACGATAGAGATGATGAATGATTTCAATAGCACACCGATTTCTTTTTTAAAAAACAACCCCAAATCACAAAACATTTGACACTTCTTAATTGATATTTTCACTTTGCATGTAAAGATTTCTAAAAACACGCGCACGTGCACCTGGAACCATATACTTAACTGATTTCTATAATTGCTGTTCTCAGATGTATGTTTTGTTTCATTTAAAGCAATTGTGCTGCATATTTATCCATATCAACAGCAAACTGCCTCTCCAATCTATAAACATCCATTAAAATAAATGACCTTGTTCCCTGAAACAGTGAACTGACATGATTGAACTTACATAATGCGGCCTCCAGTTAGACAGGAATGTTTCAAAGGCTCCGTACTCCACAATCTCAGTATTATAACCTTGTCTACAATATATATTTAAATATTTTTCCAGTTCTGTCTTGCAGCCAAGTGATTTTTACATGCATTTAGAAGGAATTTTCTTTTGTCTGCACCCTTAACCCTCCATCTGATAAAACTTTGCTGTGGAAGATTCTGGGTCTCCATAATCATCTTTGAAAGGAAGAATAATAATTATATAATTGAGTACTTAGTCTTATATTGCTCTTGGATCCCTCCCTCTTTTGAACTATTGTGGGAAAGCTATGGATAATCAGAGGAATGTCGATCTCAGAAAAGATAGCACAAAAGTGTGGAGTGATTTGGGGAAAATGGTAGCAAATAGATTCTTATTTAATTACCTAACTATTGTTTACGCTGGGAAATTCGTATTACAATTTTCTGTATTTTATATTTACCCTGATTAGAATGGGGGGGGGGATATTACTGAAATCTGTGTTGTTCTTAATTCCTTGAACTTGCCAACTATGTGTTGCAAGCTTCTCTCATCTGTTTTAATTTATTTAGAATTTATTCAGAATTTCAGTAATGATAGATGGTATTATAGTGTGTTTCAGTAGTTAGGATTTTTTTTTTAATTAGTCAGCTTTCTAATAAATGACTGCCTAGCCATAATATTACACTGTATCTCTTATTTAAAAAAAACAACAACAACAACACTAGAATACTAACAAGAATTGCATATCAGAATATTCCAGTATTCTTAATTACCGGTAGCTTCTATTTATTCCTGAACTGGATGTTCTAAATTAAAATAATCTTCAAAGAAGATAATGTTATACTGATACATACAGTCTAACTAATGGTGGGTGTCTGTCCTTTTTTAAAAGTGAAATCAAATAAAAACTCGTATTTTGTATTATTGCATTATTTTGCATTATTTTAACTGC